>NC_044913.1:47633423-47779627 GCF_001633185.2 Quercus lobata
CATCAATTCTTCCTTTTTTACGGCCTTGTGATGAAGATGCTAAAATTAATTTATTAATTTGTAATTTATCTGTGAATTGTGATTCCAAATTATTTATGTCTGTTAAATCTGTCAATTGATTGTCTTCTGATTCTTCATTCTCTGAAGAATCAGTTCTTCCTTTTGTATTTAATGTTATAATATTCTTGTTTTTTAATGGCTCCATATCCTTTGATGATTCTAATTTCATTAAGTCTAATTTTTTATTTATTTCATTAAGTAAATTATCAGTTTTCTTTGTCATGGGTTTCTTTAAAGGTGCTCTAAGGTGAGGAGGTATCTCATGAGGGATAAATAAAGGGGTATTAGACGTGTTTTCTTTTTTTATGGAAGTACAAGGGGGTATTATTCTGTCTTCTATCTCTTGTAGCTTTGGACCAATAGTTTTTAGATAAGTATTGGTGTAATTGTTCTGTTGAATTATACTGTCTAGATTCTTATTGTCATCACTTAGACTAGGTCTTTTGATAGGTGTAGCCAGAACTTGGACTCCACTATTTTGACTCAATATAATTGTTTCAAATGGTGGATAAGTCTGATACACTTTCTCATGATTTTCTGTCTTTGTCCATGATAATATTTTCTCTATTACACTTATCTTTTTGTTATGATAGTCCAAAAAGTCAAAGAAACTAAAGTGTGTTTGTAAGTCTGTCATCATTTCAAAATACTTAGTTTTTAAATTGTTTCTTTCATGTTTATCATATTCTTCAAAAAATTGGTTCTTTTTGTCATTATTTTCAGGTTTTAAGTAATCATATTTTAGTAGTTCTTTATCTATAACAAATTCTTTAGATAAAACATTAATTTGTCTATCATTTGTAAATCCTAATATATCTGTGTGGGTAGGAGAATCAAGTTGAGGTTGGGCCTGATAAAGAGGTTGGTGAACATTAGGGGTAGGTTGTGTGGTATTTGTCGGATAATAAGCTGGTTCTATCTGAATAGGGGTTTTCTTAGTGTTTATAGGGGGAAGGTGTATAACTAGAGGAAGATTCTGGGGAGATAAAGGTCTGGAATCAGAGAAAGGTGTCCTAGAGAAAAAGGAGCTTCTAAGGGTAAACATCATAGGGGTCTTTCTGCCTGTAGAACTACTAGGTCTTATGACACTATCAGTATGTCTATCATTATTATTAAAAGAAATAATAAATGTACCATCTGTATTTTGGGCTATGAAGTCTGGTTCAGTGTTTTCTATTTTTGGTGTGGGGGCAATAGCTTTAAGTTGCCATCTTTTAGGAAGGGTTATATCTTTCCACTGTATTTGTTGAGGTACCCGTAATCTAGTATTCCGGGTTGAGGCTTGCATAAGGAGAGTCTGTCCTTTAGGGGAAGGATCAACTATTGATTCAAGGTCTAAAGTGATTTTCATCAGTTTATAATAAATCCTATAAATAATAGCTAAAGGTTCTGAGCCTTCTTTCATGTAATAACCATTTGTTTTTACATTTAAAGTTAAAGCATCCATAATATTTCTGTCAGATAAGCTTAAAGCAAAATTAGGATAACAATTAAAATATACTGGTCCTTTATGTAAACTTGTTTCCATCATTCCAAGGAGTGAGTCATCAAATCTTAAATGTCTGTCATCTCTTAAGCAAAGTAAAACACTTGCATTTAAAGCTTCTCTTGTTAATGGTTTAACAGCTACTTGAACCAAACCAACATGTAAAAATGCATATTTTTGTCTATGTCTGTCAATTGAATCTATTGAGAATAACTGAATTGTTTCATATTCATTAAATAAAGAGTAAGTTCTTTCAACAGTTTTTATGGTGTAATCTATCAAAAAAGATAATTTAGAAAAAGCAGTCTGTCTGTAGATTTTATTAGTTCTTTCAGTTGGTATATTCCATTTATTCCATTCTAATAAATTTCTGTCTATATCTTTCATGCTCAATTCTTCAGAATTAACTATCTTATCACTTTCCATGTTTAGATTAGTGTGTGCCTGACCTAAGTGTGTCTTAGCAACAGATAATGAGCGACTAAACATATTCATTTTATCTCTAAGCAATTAATAATTACTGGCAGAACTATTACTAACCACTGGTATCCTTGCTATCGGGACCACCTCCTCGGGAAACTCCATTGCGGGACCACCCAAACAACCTACAACAAAGGGGCTGACCAACGCGAAACTATGGTTTGCCAACGAGTTTCTAGGCTGACCAACGCTAACAAGGAGCAAGTAGTGGCTATGTAGTAATATAAGTTCCTAGTAACTTCTTAATTGCAAAGAAATAAAACTCATACACCTACCATCAATGGTATCAGAGCCATGGATGGTAGGTGTATGAGTTTTATTTCTTTGCAATTAAGAAGTTACTAGGAACTTATATTACTACATAGCCACTACTTGCTCCTTGTTAGCGTTGGTCAGCCTAGAGACTCGTTGGCAAACCATAGTTTCCCGTTGGTCAGCCCCTTTGTTGTAGCCAACGGACAGGCGTTGTTTGGGTGGTCCCGCAATGGAGTTTCCCGAGGAGGTGGTCCTGATAGCAAGGAAACTAGTGGTTAGTAATAGTTTCGCCAGTAATTATTAATTGCTTAGCAAGAGAATAAATACATTTATCAGCTCATCATCTGTTTGCTTGTTCACACTTAGGCTAGGCACACACTAATTTGAAACATGGACTATGATAATATATGTAAGGTTGAATTTATTCAACCATCTAATTGGCTTTATTCCGTGCCAAATTTGCTTGTAATTCAGCATTTAGTAACCCTGTATTTAGGTGGGTTTGATGTAAGGTTAGTGAGTGAGATAGAGTGAAGATTGCTCAAGAGTGTGCAAGAAAACAGAGACTCACGGCTGGGACTCGCGGGTGACTCGCGGCTGCAAGTCGCCAGACGTAGCACACGTACCAAGCATGCTGGAAGGTGAACAGTCATGTAAGCTGGAGTACTACAGGACAAAACAGGACAACTGGCCATACGGTTATCTCGCGACTGGATCTCGCGACTTAGTCAAGCCACGAGGTCAAGCCGCGAGCCACCCCTATTTTGTAAAACCTGACGTTTCACATTCCTCTCCTACTCCAGTATAAATACCCCTTTTACCCACGATTGTGAGAGAGCTTCCAAAGAGAATTTTGAGAGAGAAACCCTAAAGAAAAACAAGATTGATTCACCCACAATCTATACATTAGAGTCTCTTCAAATTCCTCAACTCTCTTCCTCTTCATTGTCAAATCCTTGAGAGGCATTATACCAAACCTGGTTCTCACCATCATCATCACTGTGAGACAGCTGTTTGGATTTCTGGGAAGCAGTTAGGAAGGAACCAATCTTCATTGGTTGATGCTACGGTCTAGTAGCGGAATCCGGGAAGCTAGAAAAGAAAAAGGTTCGGCGCAACCTTGTTGGAGCAAGAAGCTTGGAGGGTTTAGGTGCACTGGGTAGATTAGGCTTGGAGGGTCTATTGCTGTCCATGTATCCCAACTGTATTTTCTAGTGGATTGTTTACCGCTTGGAGGGCGGCGTAGAGATTTTACGCCGAGGGCTTCGGTTTCCTCTTCGATAACACATCGCGTGTTGTCTTTGTGTTTGCATCTTTCTTCCTCTCTATCTTTGCCTTTTTATTATCTGCTATGGATTGTGTTTTGTTTTGGCTTAGATAGTTTTTACCAATTCCATATTATAGCTTATGTTAAGTTTCCGCATACTAGTTGTTTGACATATTGCTTGAATTGGTTAAGTTGTATTTTGGGGGTCTAAACGTTCAAAGGTGTTTATACACGTTTTTGAATTTTCAATTGGTATCAGAGCGGGTACACTGTTATTGGTTTCATTACCATTGTGTGATCCTTGACTCCCTTTTGAGATGGATCGGTCTTAGTCCCTAAATGCACCTCCATATTTTGATGGTAGTAATTATGCTTTTTGGAAGGTTCGCATGAGAGTTTTTCTGTGTTCTATTGATGAATCTGTTTGGGATGCTGTTGAGATTGGTTGGACCAGACCTGAGGCAGCCAAATCCACTTGGGATAAGGCAGCACTTGCTGCATCTAATGCTAACAGTAAAGCACTAAATGCTATTTTCTGTGGTATGTCTCCAGATGAATTTCACAGGATTTCTCACATTACCGTTGCCAAAGAAGCATGGGAGATTTTGGAAACCACCTATGAAGGCACGAAGAAAGTGAAAGACACCAAGTTGCAAATGCTGACCACTCGGTTTGAGGAGCTCAAAATGAGTGAGGATGAGTCTTTTGACTCTTTCTATGGGAAGCTAAATGAGGTGGTTGTCAGTAAGTTCAACTTGGGGGAGAAAACGGAGGATTCAAAAATTGTAAGGAAGATCTTTCGATCATTGCCAGAAAGTTTTCGTGCTAAAGTGACAGCGATTGAAGAGAGCAAGGACCTTGATGACATCAAAGTACAGGAGCTGGTTGGTTCTCTGCAGACTTATGAGATGTCCCTGCCCAATCAACGGAAGAGTAAATCTCTTGCTCTAAAGACCATTAATGAGAAGGTGGAAGATCAAGACTCATCGGGAGAAGATGTGGTTGACAAAGATGTTGCATACCTTGTCAAAAATTTCAGAAAGTTCTTGAAATTCAAAAATAATGGGAGATTTGATGATAAAAGAAAATTCCAAAGTTCTGGAAGGGAGAAAAGGGAATTCAAAAAGAAAGATGGAAAAGAATCCCAACCTACACAAGGTGTCACTTGCTTCGAATGTAACGGGCATGGACACTTTAAGAAGGAATGTTCAAATTATTTGAAATCGAAAGGTAAAGTGTATGCCACGACTTTGAGTGACTCGGATTCGTCTGACTCAGAATCTGAAGAGAGTTGTGATGGAGAGGGGAACTATTCGGCTTTTATGACTATTGCTCATGTTGAGTCTTCAGATGAGTTGAATCTACTTGTACGTGACCTTGGAGAACATAGTGATGATGAATCACTATGAATTGTTGAAGAATCAGATGCTGAAGAAGATGAAAGCACAGCAAATCTTCAAGAGAATTATAACTCACTCTTGGAGAAGTCGGGTGAGTACACAAGGGTGGCCAAGGCTGCTGTGAGAAAAATGAAGAAGGCTGAGGAGGACTACAAAAGTCTCCTAATCCGATATAGGGAGGCCAAATGTGAGATAGAAACACTGAATGGTGAGTTGTCTGAAGTTTACACTAAAGTGAGATTTCTTGAGAATGAGGTTGTGCAAGCAAATGCTAAAATAGAGAGGGTCACCACCAAGAAGCTAGATGATGTTATCTCATCTCAAAAGAGCTTTTCAGACAAATCCGGATTGGGATATACTGGAGGAAGTAGTTCATCTGGGAATGTCACTAAAGAAGTGAAGTTTGTAAAGGCCAAAGATCCAGTTGTAGCTGACCTTACTGATGAGAAGCTCAAGGTGGAGGAGAAGAAGAATGTGGTGAACCAACGGATGTTGAATCCCCGTAATCAATCTGTGGGTAGGTCTGAATCTCGTGCCAAGTCACGCCCACGACCACAAAGAGGTTCTAGAGCAACTTATGTGTGTCATTATTGCAGACTTCAAGGGCGTACTCAACCAAATTGCCAAAAGTTGAGAGCAAAGAATAGTGCAACTCCTCAAAGGTCAGGAGGACCTAGAAATGATAAAAGAAATTGGGCAGGTGATCAATCTAGAGATCAGAATGGTGATCCAGAAATGATGAATGTGATGAAGATGATTGGTGCATTCACCAATTGCTTGGAAAACTTCTCACGAAGGTTTGAAAGCCCTAACTCCCGTACCCAATCCTATAAGGAAATCACCCCAAACGCAAGTGACGTGTGGGTGAAAAATGGTACTCATGCATAAGCATTACAACATGTCCATGCATTAATACTTCCTATGCTTTGTGACGATGTTTGTTTGTTTGCTTGCTGTTTTTGCTGTTGGTTGTTTGCTTGTCTACTTGTGCATTTTTTAAATTTTGTCTTATCAATCTTTTTGTTTCTTGTGTCAAAAAATCCAAAAATCACATAAAAATTAGAAAATCAAAAAGCTTGATTGACTTTGTTGAGTTTTTGTCTCAAAACTTGTTTTGCCTTGTACCTTTGTGCTAATGGCTTTGTGCATTTTCGAGCATTGCTTGTTTTCATGCACTCATATCACTGTGGGAAAAATCTTGAAATCTATGTGATTGTTGTAAATAGATCTTCAAACTTGTCATGAATGATTAGTGAATGGTTATGTTGATCTTGAGACATGCATAGACTTGTGTCTATATATCTTCCCACTATTTATTTTTGTTTTGTTAAAAAGAACTCACCAAATGTAAATCTCCAAATGAAAAGAGACATTGAGCTGCAAAAGCCTGTCGCACATTCTAATATTCGACTAGGAAAAAGGGTAAGCGACTTTATATTAAAGAAAATGTTTATTCAAAAAGCCAAAGGCTTGTCCATTAAAGTGAAATGTCAAATATCACTCTCACAATGAGAGGTGATTGCCTCAAAAGATCAAAAAAATCAAATGTTATGATTAAAAGTGGAGTTAAATGTAAAGCTCCAAATTATGTTATCAAGTTTTGTGGGAGGTCATATATACATATTTCTATAATTGAGATAGGTCACATGATCTAGTGCTAATTGTGTATGTCTTGGTTGAATTGATCATTGAAGCTTCACATTAGACTAAGGACTATCTCATTGTTGATATCCACACACAACACACAAGTTTATGTTCAATAAATGTCATATTCATTTGTGTGATTGTACTTGATGAAATGTGTTTTCACATGCTCAAACTTTGTTAATTCAAGCACAAAAAGATTTTTGAGTGTTTTAGGTGTTTTTTGGAAAGTATTTTGTTTGAAAAATATGAAAATTTCAAAAATCCAGTTTTGCCCTGTTTTGGCGGCTCAGTCGCGGGTATGTCAAGTCGCGAGCCTCAGTCGCGTCTTCGCGGGTCATTTTTGGCGACTTGTTCGCGAATGGAAGGTCCAGTCGCGAGGGTTACTCAGAGATTTTCGCGGCTCAGCTCGCGACTCACTCGCAGGTAGACCTTCCAGTCGCGAAAAACACTTAGAAAAATTTTTCAAATTTTTGTCCTTAAGTGTTTTGGCGGCTTGAACTGGCGACTTTGTGGCGACTCAATCAAGTCGCGAAAAACGCGTGTTTGGCAAAAATAGGAGCAGTTTTTAAATCTTTTTCAGTTTTCCCTCGAACTTTTGTGACTGTTCATCTTCTCCCTAAACTATCTCCTTCCCAAACTCTCCGTGCACCCATTTCCAATCTCCATTGTTGCATATTTTCTGCTCAAATTCTTCAAGTCTCAGGTATGGGTTTTCAGTTTTGAACTCATTTCTACTTAATTTTGTGTTTTTCCCTTTGATTTTTCGCATATGTTTATGTTTTAGAGATGGGTTTGTGATTCGGCTATTGCTTTATGTTCATGCTTAGCTTGTTGATGCTGTTGCTAAAGTTTGTTTTGATCTTGGTTGTTTCCCTTTTGGTCTTCATCTTGTGCTTAGCTAAGCGTGTCTTTTTGTTTATCTGATCTTGAGCTGTTGTGTTATTTCAAAATGTTCCGTTTGAGGATGTGAGTTTTACTATGTTAAATGTGCATATTATATTGTGTTAATCTGTCGGGAGCATCTGTTAGATTCAAAATGCTGATTATGAGTCATATCATTTTTCCGTTATATGTCTCAATGACATATATCTGCCTTTAGGATAGTTCCTATATCTGCTGAATTTTTCCCTGCATTCTCCCTGTTGTTCTTGTGTTTTCTAGTTTAGGCCTGTTTATCCATGTGGTTGATTTAAGTAGCTTCTTGTTTAAGTGTTCAAGTTCTTTTGTGTGGCTGAAATCTCTTTGTTAATTACATGGTACTGACTAGTTCTACACATATATTGTTCTATGCTATTGTGGCCTCTTCTGATTGTTCACAGATGGCTCCCCCACCTCCGAAGAAGAAAACTCCTGCAAAGAAGGCTGACAAAAGATTGAAAATGGATTCTAAACTGTTTAGGTCAGTTCATCACTTTGAGAGATACAAGGATATCTTCTTGAAAGCAGGAATTATTCAAGAAAGATTTGTAGATTTAGGACTTAAGACAATCCTTTATCCCCAGCTGTTTTGAAGGAAGATGATGGGAAAAGCTTCTGAGTGATTTCCCTGTAGTGTGTGAACCCCTGATTAGGGAATTTTATTCAAATGTTGTGATAAAGGAGAATGAGTTAAGTTGCTGGGTTAGAGGTAAAGAATTCATTTTGGATGCACATGTCATTGATGATGTGCTAGGGCTTGATGGATTAGAAGATCAGGAATTTATCAATTGCAAGGATAAGAGTGTTTCTATTGAAACAGTTCAACAAAGGATAGGTGGGCAGAGAGAAGGAAAATGTTTGAATACCACTGCCTTCCCAGTGGACATAAGGTGTCTAACAATAATCATGATGTTTAACCTCTATCCCATAAAGAAGTTGACTACAATCAACTGTGCTAGAGCAATTTTTCTAATGGATCTCAAAGAAAAGAATTTCATTGACATAAGTTCCCACATATATGACATCATTGTGGATGAGACCAGAACAACCTCTAGGCCAAAATTGATCTTTCTCAGTTTGCTAATGAGGATTTTTAGAAGGAAGGGTGTTCCAATCCCTCAAGACATCAGTCTCATATCCACACCCTCTGCAATTAACAAGCTTACCTGCAAAAGGATAAGTGTTAGGCTTCCAGGAGAAGAAGATGAAGGTGATGAAGGAGAGGGTGTCCCAATGGAGACTGAAGCAGAGGCAGCAGGGCATGCATCAACCTCAATACCCAGGAGGAGTGGCAAAAGGTCTAGAGCATCAACTTCTTCAGATACACCTCCAGATGCTTTCCAAATCATTTTGGAACGACTTGATGGGATCAGAGAAGTCCAGACTGAGCACTCTGAGAGGATGAGAGCCATGCAGGACCAAATTGATGTTTTGTCTGCCAAACTTGACAGCTTCACCACACAGCATGATCAGTGACCCTTTGGCCATTCCGGTCAAAAAGGGGGAGTAATGTGTTGAGGGGGAGTTGTCAAAGTTGTCAAAAAATCAGAGACTTTGTTTATATATGCTTATATTTTGGGTATTTAATGTTTTTATGGGTTTGATACACTGTGTTTTTGGTGTATAGTTGTTTCTAACTCATACCTTATACTCTTGGTTTAAACTTTAATATATTTTGATTATGTTATTCAGGATGTTTTGTGTTTGTACCCATGTGCTTTTGTAAGCTTTTAGGGTTAATGTTTTATGCATAGTTTGTAGGCTTTATGGTATGTACCTTGCATAAATGCAGCCTTTATGCTATGTTGAAATCAGTACTTTAATCTAAATGTCTTGCATTTTGATTTATGTACTGTCACTCTTGTGCCCTTGTAGGATTGTTCCTAGATGCATATACCTTGAGTACTATGCATTGGTTGAGTGTTGAACATACAAGTGTCTTGCCTTGTGCTTGTTAACTTGTATGTCCTTGTGTTCATTCCAAGTGTGAATGAGCACTGTGATCACTACCTTGTGGTGTTCACTTGGTTGATCAAGCCATGGTTTGTTTCTTAACTCCATCTTTGCTTGATCACATATTGCCTGTTTCATATGCATTTTATGATTTTCTGCTTACAATGATCATGGTGTATTGTTGTGTTTCAGGAGTATTATGTTCATATGATTCAAGTGCTTCATAGCTTCTAGAGTTAGGTGTGAGTGAGTTTTGTTCAACTGTTCCCAACTCACATGTTAAGTCTAGAGTCTGTTTAGGGTTTTGTCACGGAATAGCCAAAGGGAGAGATTGTAAGGTTGAATTTATTCAACCATCTAATTGGCTTTATTCCGTGCCAAATTTGCTTGTAATTCAGCATTTAGTAACCCTGTATTTAGGTGGGTTTGATGTAAGGGTAGTGAGTGAGATAGAGTGAAGATTGCTCAAGAGTGTGCAAGAAAACAGAGACTCGCGGTTGGGACTCACGGGTGACTCGCAGCTGCAAGCCGCCAGACACAGCACACGTGCCAAGCATGCTGAAAGGTGAACAGTCATGCAAGCTGGAGCACTACAGGACAAAATAGGACAACTGACCATACGGTTATCTCGCGACTGGATCTCGCGACTTAGTCAAGCCGCGAGGTCAAGCCGCGAGCCACCCCTGTTTTGTAAAACCTGACGTTTCACATTCCTCTCCCACTCCAGTATAAATACCCCTTTTACCCACGATTGTGAGAGAGCTTCCAGAGAGAATTTTGAGAGAGAAACCCTAAAGAAAAATAAGATTGATTCACCCACAATCTATACATTAGAGTCTCTTCAAATTCCTCAACTCTCTTCCTCTCCATTGTCAAATCCTTGAGAGGCATTATATCAAACCTGGTTCTCACCATCATCATCACTGTGAGACAGCTGTTTGGATTTCTGGGAAGCAGTTAGGAAGGAACCAATCTTCATTGGTTGATGCTACGGTCTAGTAGCGTAATCCGGGAAGCTAGAAAAGAAAAAGGTTCGGCGCAGCCTCGTTGGAGTAAGAAGCTTGGAGGGCTTAGGTGCACTGGGTAGATTAGGCTTGGAGGGTCTATTGCTGTCCATGTATCCCAACTGTATTTTCTAGTAGATTGTTTACCGGTTGAAGGGCGGCAGAGAGGTTTTACGCCGAGGGTTTCGGTTTCCTCTTCGATAACACATCGTGTGTTGTCTTTGTGTTTGCATCTTCCGTCCTCTCTATCTTTGCCTTTTTATTATCTGCTGTGGATTTTGTTTTGTTTTGGCTTAGATAGTTTTTACCAATTTCATATTATAGCTTATGTTAAGTTTCCGCACACTAGTTGTTTGACATATTGCTTGAATTGGTTAAGTTGTATTTTGGGGGTCTAAACGTTCAAAGGTGTTTATACACGTTTTTGAACTTTCAATATAGATTATGATGAAGGTTATAGCATGAAAGATATAGATGATAATTGGTCAAATAGTGATATGAATTATGAAACTAATTCTGACAGTGAAATTGATGATTATAATTATAATGGTAACACAAATAATTGGAGTAATTTAACAGGAGATAAAATCAACCGACAGACTAATAAACACAATGATAGTTTTTTAGACAGAATTAATAGAAAATTAGAATCTTTAGAAAATATTGACAGATCTGCTATATATACTAATGTTGAAAAGAAAAACGATAGTTTTTTGGACCTCTGTGAAAGAATGAAAGCTTTAAATTCACATTTTAAAAAAGAAATAGAATTTGAACCCCATCAAAGATCATCTTTTATAGAAACTATGACAGATAATTGGTATATAAATAGTGATTCAAAAGAAGTTATAGATAAGAATTTATAGATGTTAAAAGCAACTGATAGAAAAGTTGACCCAATTAAGGAAAGAGTAACACGTATAGAAGATGACAGAAAATATCTCACAAAAGAAAGTAGTACTATAGAAAATGACAGACTAAAAGAAATGGTGGAAAAGCAAAATAATAATGAAGTTTCCAGTTCAGTACAAATTATATGTGAAAAGCTAGACACAGACAGACAAAAGAACCTAATAGAGTCAAGCAAGAAAGAATCTCTACATGAGAAGTTAATAGCTAATAATAAAGAAAAAAAAAAAAGGAATGGTAAAAGAGATGAAAGAAATTTCTGAAAGACAGAATAGTGAAGATATAGGGAAAGTGATAAAAGGACAAAGAGGCCTAATAGAGACAAATGATAGAAGAAGAATTGAAAGACATAAAGATGAAGGTGTTATACGAAGAAAGCTAGAAAAAGAAATAGGAAAAGATGATAGTCCTAGAAATAATGATGATAGCTTGAAAGAATTGTATGAAAGACAAAACAATGAAATGGTACTTAGGATGTTAGATACAAAAGAGATAGAAAGAGATAGTGAAAAAGTAGTCAACAATGGTAGGAAAAATAATTATGGTAATAGTGATAGTGTAGTAAAAGTAAAAATGGAAGTAAAAGACAAAAAGTGTAATAGTTTTAAAGAAGAAATATATGGACTGACAGATGGCAAATTGAGACTATTGCCCCCAAACAAAAAATAGATGATACAATTATTATTCCTTTTAATAATAATGACAGACATATTGATAGTCTCATAAGACTGATAGAAGTACTAAATGACAAATGTACACCCTTTGTAGCATCTTTAAATATTCATATAACAGATATTTTAATAAAAGAATCTTTGACAGACTCTTCTTTATTAATCATTAAAGAAAATATTAATTGTGGTAATCTCTTGAATAATGACAGATTTAATCTCCCTATAAACAGAATTAATCCCCTGATAGATTGTCCTGTTAGTGAAAGACTTTACGAAGAGATATATAGTAGTACATGCATGAATAGTTTCAGACTAGATTTTAGAAATATTCTGAATATCACTTACCTTGATAGATCCCATCATGACTACTCTAATACTGTTGCGACTCAGAAAGAGCACAAAAGTGTACAAAGAAAAGTTTGTTTTACAAATGCTGTTTGTTTTATAAATGCTTTTCTTGCTTTCCATATTAAACATTTCAAAAGAATTTCACAGAAAGACATTGGCAAAAGAATTTCAAAAATAAATTTTAAAGAAGCTTTGACAAAAAATATTTATTTCAAACATAATCTTTTTCCCAAAACCCAATTGCAGACTACCATGAGTAAAAGATTCTCTAAGAAAGACAAGGGCAAGGCACCAGCTGTGCAACCCAAAGGTACCCGAAAACCTTCAGTAAAAATTTCAGATATGCATAAAGGCGTCTCAATAGAGACAATATCCCTTTAGGATACACTGCTATCAGAGGCAATGTATTCATGTGGTAATAAAAGTGTAATTCTGCAAAAAGTGCTCGACGGTGATCTTATGTTTCAAGACGGAGAATTTACAGACCTTCCTTTTATGGGAACAAGCTTTTCAAAGTTCCACCCTAAGATTCAGCAAAATACGAGACTTGCCATCACAGCTTTACTTCCTGAAATTCAACAGAAAATATTGACTCATAAAGCCCTAACAAGTGCTTATGACAGATGGATTCATCTTTTCAAGGTATTAGTTTCTACAGCAATTATTCGGACAGAAGATATGACAGACGATACATGGCTATCTCATAAAACTACATGGTATGAAAGTTTTGGAGATGCAGACAGAGTTTATGAAGGACTAGGAGACAGATACAATCCTTATCCAGGATTGCTTATCAATACAGAGACAGAAGATCCAGTAATTTGTGATCCTTTTTGGCTATTTGAAATGCTAGAAGCAGGGTTTATCAGCAAATTAACCATAACTTCTACAGATCAGATTAGTTTATTTCCTAATGTCATCCAAGAAGCAGCCGTACAGATTGGAGGACTTTATTATATGAAATTACTAATCTGGAGTACTCTTCCAGCCTGGAATAATAGCTATTATATGGAAGTTCAACCAGCCTACATTTTAGTTCTTATCCATGATTGGGGTTGTATCCCTGAACACAATTGGTATACAGGAGATACTTATTTATCACTTGATGATCCAGGTGCTCTGGCTCAAGAATGGTCTAATTTCATGAGTAACAAGATTAATGACGTACAGAAAGAATTAGACAGAGAAGGCTTCCACTTATATGGCTACACCAACAAGATAGCTGTATATGGTCCAAGACCTTCAGCAAGAAAGCTTATTGGGCAAAGAAAGATTGTTAAGGATCCCAGACTAATGATAGCAAAGGATCGTGGTCCTATTTACCGTCTTATTTCATATTGTGCCCTATGTAATAGTTATGGAGTGTACCACGAGCATGATGAGGACAACTCTGATCTGTTAGATTATGATAACTACGTGGATATAGATTGATAGACAGATAGACAGAATACTCTTCCGACAGACAATGGCGATAGATCACTATTTATCGACTACAGATCACTATTTACTAGAGACAGATCACTATTCACCAACATGCATGAATAGCTACCAAACAGATCCATTACAGTCCAGACAAATACAGACAGATCCAGAAAGACATTTTGAAAGATATTTTGAGAGAATATTATTCACATGCAAATAGACTATTACTGTTCAAGATAGATTTTTACTATTCAAGATTCTACCGACAGATTAACTTGAGTTCACTCTACTTAACTCAGGTTACTTTTGAAGACTTACCATGGTTCACTTTATCTATAAATAGACAAGACTCCGAAGACAGAAGACAGGTTCAAATTTTAGGTCCAATTCTAAGGTCCAAATTTTAGGTCCAAAATTTCAATTTCAATTCCAAGGTCCCATAGATCCAAGATAGCTCTCGCCCTCAGAAAGACTTTAGCTTTCCCTTTCCCTCTCCGAAAGACTTTTGTACTTTACTTTCTTTTTGTAATCTTGTAACCTTACCTTTCCAGACAGACAATCTTGTAACCCTTTACAAATTTTTACTTTGTAATCTTGTAACTCTTCAAACAATGTTTATTTTCAAAGCTTGTAAGAAAGACAGAAGTTTTCAGTTTTAATCAAAGACAGAAGTATTTTCAAGTAAGATTTTATTTGTTTCAGTTTTTCATATTCCATACTCTGTTTTAATCTATTTTGACTATATCTATTTTGCTATCTTCTTCTTTATCAACTATTTTATGCTTCTATATTACTACTGTGCTCTCTCCTGGGTAGTCAATGGTATCAGAGCCATGGATGGTAGGTGTATGAGTTTTATTTCTTTGCAATTAAGAAGTTACTAGGAACTTATATTACTACATAGCCACTACTTGCTCCTTGTTAGCGTTGGTCAGCCTAGAGACTCGTTGGCAAACCATAGTTTCGCGTTGGTCAGCCCCTTTGTTGTAGCCGACGGACAGGCATGTGTTTGGGTGGTCCCACAATGGAGTTTCCCGAGGAGGTGGTCCCGATAGCAAGGATACCCGTGGTTAGTAATAGTTCCGTCAGTCATTATTAATTGCTTAGAAAGAGAATAAATACATTTATCAGCTCATCATCTGTTTGCTTGTTCACACTTAGGCTAGGCACACACTAATTGAAACATGGACTAAGATGATATAGATTATGATGAAGGTTATAGCATGAAAGATATAGATGATAATTGGTCTAATGGTGATATGGATTATGAAACTGACTCTGACAGTGATATGGATAATTATGGCTATAATAATACAAATAATTGGAGTAATTTAACAGGAGATAAAATCAACCGACAGACTAATAACCACAATAATAGTTTTTTAGACAGAATTAATAGAAAATTAGAATCTTTAGAAAATATTGATAGATCTGATATATATACTAAAGTTGAAAAGAAAAATGATAGTTTTTTGGACCTTTATGAAAGAATGAAAGCTTTAAATTCACCTTTTAAAAAAGAAATAGAATTTGGACCCATCATAGATCATATTTTATAGAAATTATGACAGATAATTGGTATATAAATAGTGATAAGAACTTACAGATGTTAAAAACAACTGACAGAAGAATTGATAAAGAAACTAGCCCTATTAAGGAAAGAGTAACACGTATAGAAGATAAAATAAAAGATCTCACAAAAGATAGAAGTACCATAGAAAGTGTCAAAAATGTTATGAATATGATAGACAGTGGAAAAGATAGCTTAATAAATAATGATAATAATATTTTAAAAGTAACTGACAGAGCTATATCTATAACTTATAAAGACAAAGAAAAGGATGAACTAAAAACTAGTCTTACAAGAATAATGCATAAAGATAAGAGAAGACAAAATATTAATAATATTAAAGATAAAGGAATAATAAAAAAAGGAATGGTAAAAGAGATGAAAGAAATATTTGAAAGACAAAATAGTGAAGATGTAGGGAAAGTAATAATGATGGACATGCAAAAACCAAAAACAAATAGTAGCAAAGAATCTCTACGTAGGAAGATAGAAATTGAAGAAAAGATGAGACATGAAAGAGAAAAGGTCAAAGTCAACAAAGGTAGGAAAAACATTAATGGTAATTTAAAAGAAAATAATGATAGTGTAGTAAAAGTGGAAGTAAAAGACAGAAAGTGTAATAGTTTAAAAGAAATGGTAGATGAAAGACTAAAATTAATTGAAAGATCTATAATAGAAACCCAAAATGATAGTTTGACAGAATTAACTAAAAAAATAAAAATTTTAAATACACCCTTATAGACAGATAGAAATAGAGATATAACAGTTTTAAATACTACTGAGTTATCAGATAATGAGAAAACTGATAGACATGTTAGTAATACTATTTATCATAAATGTAAAAAATATGGACACCATATTATAGATTATAGAAAGGAAGAAAAAGACAAGAAAGAAAAGATAAAAATGAAAATAAAACTAGTAAATCTACATGACTTAATGACAAAAGCAAAAATGGTAAAAAAGGAAATTAAAGAAATTAAGGAAGAAAACTCCACAGACATAAATGAGCGAAATATTGCAGAATCAATAAACTTAAAAGAATTCTCTAATCCCACAGACAAAAACTTTGATAATGATGACAATACACAGAATTTCTTAAGTTTAATTGACAGAGTAATTTTCCAAAAATGGCATACTAAAATTACTTTAGTAATTAATAAAGAGTTTTCTTTGACAGAAATTGCTTTGATAGATTCAGGCACTGACATGAACTATATACAAGAAGGATTAATACCTTTAAAGTATTATGAAAAATCATCTGAAAGACTAGCTCAAGCTAATGGAGAAAAATTAATAATTAATTCTAAAATACCTAGTGTTCACATATGTAATGATGGAGTTTGCTTTGAAACAGTTTTTGTTTTAATTAAAGACCTTTCTTCTAAAATCATTCTAGGAAACCCCTTTATGACTTTACTTTACCCCTTTTTAACGACAGAAGAAGGTATTAAAACTAATGTGCTAGGGAAAGATATACTTTTTAAATTTATTTTACCACCAATTCCAAAAGATATTTAATCACTTAATACCATAGTAAAGGAAATTGATAAAGAAAGAATTGACAGAAAGAATAGACATTTGGAATCTTTAAGGACAGAAATAAAATATAAAAGAATAACTGATCAATTAACTGACCCCATACTAAATAATAAAATAAATTATTTAGACAACAGATTGAGACAGAGATTTGTTCTAGTCTACCTACTACTTTTTGGCACAGGCATCGACATATAGTTTAGTTACCTTATGAAAAAGATTTTAATGAAAGACAGATACCTACTAAAGCTAGGCCAATACAAATGAATAATGAATTATTAGAACATTGTAAGAAAGAAATTGAAGATCTTTTAACTAAAGGATTAATCAAAAAGAGCAAGTCTCCTTGGAGTTGTGCCGCTTTTTATGTTAATAAACAAGCAGAATTGGAGCGAGGAGTTCCAAAATTAGTTATAAACTATAAACCTTTAAACAAAGCGTTACAGTGGATAAGATATCCTATTCCCAATAAGAAAGATCTTCTTGATAGACTTCATGAAGCAACCATATTTTCTAAATTTGACATGAAAAGTGGATTTTGGCATATACAAATAGATGAGACAGATAGATACAAAACTGCTTTTATAGTTCCTTTTGGTCATTATGAATGGAATGTTATTCCTTTTGGTTTGAAGAATGCACCCAGTGAATTTCAAAATATAATGAATGACATATTTACACCTTTCACAGATTTTTCCATTGTTTATATAGATGATGTTCTAATCTTTTCTAAAACAATAGATGACCATTGGAAACATTTGAATATATTTGTTAGAGTAATCAAACAAAATGGTTTAGTTGTTTCAGCCTCTAAAATAAGCCTATTTCAAGATAAAATTCGATTTTTAGGTCATAATATTTATAAGGGAACTTTAAGCCCTATTGACAGAGCTATTCAATTTGTAGATAAATTCCCAAATGAGATAAAAGATAAAAATCAATTACTGAGATTTCTTGGCAGTTTAAATTATGTTTCAGATTATTTTCAAGGATTAAGAAAGATATGCAGACCCTTGTATAAAAGATTAGAAAAGAATCCTCCACCTTGGACAGATAGACATACTATGATAGTCAGACAGATTAAAAAATATGTTAAGCAACTTCCTTGTATTGTTATTCCCTCTCCTAATACTTTTAAAATTGTTGAGACAGATGCTTCTGATATAGGTTATGGTGGAATCCTAAAACAGGTAGCAAAAAATGATGCTAAAGAACAAATTGTTAGATTTCATTCTGGCTCTTGGTCAGCCACCCAGCAGAATTACAGTACCATTAAGAAAGAGATTTTATCTATTATACTATGTATTTCGAAATTCCAAAATGATCTTTTTAATCAAAAGTTTTTAATTAGAGTTGATTGTAAAAGTGCTAAAGAAGTTTTACAGAAAGATGTTCAAAATCTTGTTTCCAAACAGAGTTTTGCTCAATGGCAAGCTATTTTAAGTGTTTTTGACTTTGAAATTGAATATATTAAAGGGGAAACTAATTCAATTCCTGATTTTCTAACCCGTGAATTTCTATAAGGAAGATGAGTTCCCGTGCAGATAAGAGCAAATCCCCAAAACCCAGAACCAGATAGTCTTATGCTGCTCCCCCGATTCCTCCTCCCCCTAGCAGATTCCTCCCTTGCCCCTCTTTCACTTCACCCACTTTCTCTTCAAATAAATCTCTAGACAGATCCCCATTAATCTGTAGTCCAAACCCTTTCCAGCCACTCTCCCCCAACCCCAATCCAACATCCAAACAAACTTATGCCCTACCCTCAACCTCCTCAACCCCTCCTTTAAAGAAACCATTTAATGTAGTTGCATCTTCTTTCCCACCTTTGGCCTCTCCTTCCAACCAACCAAAATATAGATCCTCTACCTCTCCAGAAACCCAAACCCAAATCCCAAAAGAAGATCACAGCATTGAAATCCCAAAAGACTCTTGGAATTTTATTTTGTGGATTGAACTAGAATACCAGCACATAAAAGATACCCTCTCCCTTGTCAGACAGCTCATACCCCCAAGATGGAAACATCCTAAAACAGAAACTTTTAAGACCCAGACATTTTATGAGCATATTTTAGTAGATAGAGACTCAATTTTGGTTACACATATGCCTTGTTCCTAGGAACCAAACAGAATTGGTTATTCTAAAGTTGTTATAAAACAGATTCTCACTCCTTCTCAGTGGAAAGCACAACCCTGGATCACTAGGAACTTTTCTGTACCTTTTGAGCCTCAGTTTTATAATTATTATGACTATATGGAAGCTTGGGACAGATTCCTTTTATTCCAAAATAATATTAACAGGCATACTTGGTTTTTCCAGTTTGACATGCACAGAAAGAAAGACATGATGATTCCAAGATGGTTCATTGACTGGTGGAATTCCTATGGTCCTGAAGCTATGATTCTTCCCCCTGATCTTTTAAAAGCTTATGAGACTTTCAAGAAAGAACCTAACATACTGCATCTTAGGGATTTCCCACATCTTTTACAGTTCTTTTACAGGTTTCCAGATCTCCCATGGATCATTAGATGGGAATACAAGATAGAAAAGCATCCCCAGTATCCTTTTCCTATGCTCACCAAAAAGTTTAAATTAAAATGGTGGAATAAGTTTACTTTTGAGCATATTTTCCAGGAATTACAGAAAAAGACCTCTTCCTCCCAGACAGAAAGTTCTAATTTCTTTTTAGAAAAGAGTCAAGTTCAGTGCCAGCTTGTCTCTGTTTCAGACAGAAGACAACTTAAAAAGTAACTGCTTGAAGTTGCATCAATAAAATCAAACGATGAAGATGACACAGTAATGGAATCCTCTTCTCCAAACTACAGAACTCATCCAGAAGCATTTCAAGATTCCCAAGACCCCTATGACATGTGACAGATAAGACAAAAAGATGACAAAAGACCAAAAGATAGAATGACAGGATGCAGACAGATATTTTGACAGACAGATATTTTGACAAAATATTATTGTGACAGATAAGACAAAAAGAAGACAAGAGACCAAAAGACAGAATGATAGAATGCAGACAGATATTTTGACAGACAGATATTTTTCGTACGCAGATTCTCACAAAAAGAAAGTTACTATTCACTAGCATGCATACCTAGACAGACTGCCAGATAGACTACCTTTACTATTCAAGATTCTACCGACAGATTAACTTGAGTTCACTTTACTTAACTCAGGTTACTTTTGAAGACTTACCATGGTTCACTTCATCTATAAATAGACAGACTCCGAAGACAGAAGATAGGTCCAGTTCTAAGGTCCAAATTTTAGGTCCAAAATTTCCATTTCAATTCCAAGGTCCAATAGATCCAAGATAGCTCTCTCCCTCAGAAAGACTTTAGCTTTCCCTTTCCCTCTCCGAAAGACTTTTGTACTTTACTTTTTTTTTGTAATCTTGTAACCTTATCTTTCCAGACAGACAATCTTGTAACCTTTTACAGATTTTTACTTTGTAATCTTGTAACTCTTCAGACAGTGTTTATTTTCAAAGCTTGTAAGAAAGACAAAAGTTTTCAGTTTTAATCAAAGACAAAAGTATTTTCAAGTAAGATTTTATTTGTTTCAGTTTTCATATTCCATACTTTGTTTTAATCTATTTTGACTATATCTATTTTGCCATCTTCTTCTTTATAAACTATTTTATCATTGTTTATGCTTCTATATTACTGTTGTGCTCTCTCCTGGGTAGTGAAGGGTACACTGCTAGCAGAGGCAATGTATTCATGTGGTGATAAAAGTGTAATTCTGCAAAAAGTGCTCGACAGTAATCTTATGTTTCAAGACAGAGAATTTACAGACCTTCCTCTTCATATTAAACTACTTCTTGATAATTTACAGGCAGCATTCACCCTCAAACAGAAACCCTTATTCCAAATGACCCTTCAGGCTTTCGAATTACATCTTGTTAGCACCGGGGCATTTATTGAAGCACTCGGTTGTCAACTCCTTGGCAAGGAGGATGGAGATTCAAGCTCCACAAAGACAGAACTACAGTCTCTGAAAAGCTATCTTATGGGAACAAGCTTTTCAAAGCTTCACCCTAAGATTCAGCAAAAAACGAGACTTGCTATTAGAACTTTACCCCCTGAAATCTAACAAAATATATTAACTCATAAAGCTATAACAAGTTCTTATGATAGATGGATGTATCATTTTAAAGTATTAGTCTCTACAGCATTTATTAGAACAGAAGACATGATAGGTGATATATGGTTATCTCATAAGGCTAAATGGCATGACAGTTTTGGAAATTCAGACAGAGTTTATGAAAGAACAGGAGACATATTTAATCCCTACCCGGGATTACTTATCAACACAGAGACAGAGGATCCAGTAATCTGTGATCCCTTATGGTTATCTGAAATGCTAGATGCAGGGTTTATCAGTAAATTAACCATTACTTCTGCAAATCAGATTAGTTTATTTCCCAGAGTCATCTAAGAAGCAGCAGCACAAATTGGAGGACTTAATTATATGAAGATGGAAATCTGGAGTACTCTTCTAGTTTGGAACACTAGCTATTATATGGAAGCTCAGCCAGCACACATTTTAGTCCTTATCCATGATTGGTGTGGTATCCTTGAATATAACTGGTATACAGAAGATACTTATTTATCACTTGATGATCTAGGTGCTCTGGCGCAAGAATGGTCTAATTTCATGAGTAATAAGATTTATGAAGTACAGAAAGAATTAGACAGAGGTTTCCATTTATATGGCTACACCGACAGGATAGCTGTGTATGGCCCAAGACCTTCAGCAGGAAGGCTCATTGGGAAAAGAAGGATTGTTAAAGATCCCAGATTGATGACAGCCAGGGATCATGTTCCTGTTTTTGTTCCTATTTCATATTGTGCCCTATGTAATGATTATGGAGTGCTCCATGAGCATGAGCAGTATGAGGACAACTAATATAATTTTCTATCAAATATATAAATATATATATATATATATACGTATTTGTATTGTTTCAATAATTTATATGCCCTGAATCATTCAATTCTTTAATTTTATTTGTTGGCATTTTGAAAGTTTTAATATCTACATTTTTACGTTAGTTATTACAATATCTGAACATGTTTAGCAAATTTCAACGGTTATACCATGAATTATATATTCTTTTAAAGATAACCTATTTTTCTCTTATATTTCTCTATTGTGTAGTCATATAAATATATATATATATATATTTTTTTTTTTTGTTTCAAAATTTTCTAGGTAGTGAATCTTCTTATTCTTTAGTATTTTTTGGCATTTCGAAAATTTTAATATCTAAAACCAATTGATAGATTTTTCACATGATATTGCACATTCAAACAATGACTTCTTTATCAAATCGTAATAAAAATTGAAGTGAAACAGGAGAAATTCATGAAATAGTATAATTTCATAATCAATTTTAAATTTTATATAATTATTTTAGTCTATCATACAAACAAGCAAGTTCCTATGCATAGTATGAGTTTGCGACTAATATAAAAAAACAAGATAAACCTAAAATCCACAGCCTATTACACATTAAGATCGATGGCCTTCTCAACCATTTACTCTAATTCCAGTTAAACAAAACCAGGTACTTTTCATCAAAATTGACTTTCCTGCCTCGACCTTGACAGCTCCAAAACCGATGCAAAACTTTGATAAACGAAAAAGCGATTCATGATAGGTGGAGCCAAACCATTACCTGAGAATGACATAACACTAAATATATATATATATATATATATATATATATATAATCATGGAGTTAAATTCAACGCAATACTCTCTTTTTTTGGGATGGTTGGGAGCTGAAGTTAAAATATTAATTTTTGGTTATCAGCCGTCCAATAAAAAAATAATAATTTCTTTTATTTATGGTTTGTTTGAAGAAATTTTTTTTAACTTTTTAAAATTTCTTCCCAACGGTCCATAGATATTGCTCGTTGCTCTAGCATGGGATCTGGATCCTATGGTCACCCATGGAAAAGTTAGATTGCTTCACAAATAAGAAAAGTTCTTCAAAAATATATTTCTTTTATTTTTCTCTCTTTTATTTATTTATAATTTTTGCTAAATTCTGTTTTAGTCGTACTTCTGGAGCTCGGTGAAATAATGTTCTATTTTCTTATATTTATGGTGAATCTTACAATAAATTTAATGAATGAACTTCATTATGAATGTGTGGAGATGGAACATCATTCTCCGTATTCCGAGAATACTTAAAATTTACTCGTCTTTAGAGTTCATCACTATAGCTTTATTTTTATTTTTATTTTTATTTTTTGGTTTAATGGTTTGTTCCATGCACAATACCAATTTTGTCAATTACTTATATACCCAGAGCTCTTTGACTTTTTCCACAATTAGCAGTATCCAACTACTGGGCCAATGTTCCAGTTCTGCAATCAGCATTTCCAACTACTACAACTTATGATGCAGTAATTGCAACTCTTGAAAGTGGCATCATGTTAACTCGGAATGCAAGTAATTCCCAGTCTTATGGCGTGTTTGGATGGAAGGGGAGAGAGAGAGAGAGTAGAGAGAGGTAGAATTAGGGGTGGGATCACCCTGACCTACAAAAATAATAATAATAATTTATACATAATAATTTAAAATTTTATATTTATCTATTTTTAAAAAAAAATTGGGAACACCTTGAATTTTTTTTATGCCAATAAAATTAAATTTTAGTCCATAATTTGAGCAACTTAACAATATATTAGGGCATTTCAAGCAAAAAGAATCACATGCTTTTATATTCTTTTAAACCTATACTACGACTGTACTTTTAGTTTTTGCTTTACCTGACACCTTGTCATTGTACGACTACTTTTTCTCAAAAATATTATAATATATATTATACAACTAATTGGTCAAAGTTATGTAAACTTAGCTTTTTTCATTGTATAACTACTTTTCTTTTTCCAATAATTTTGATTAGAAAAAAAATAGTAGTTTTAGTTAA
Organism: Quercus lobata; assembly: GCF_001633185.2. Lineage (NCBI taxonomy): Eukaryota > Viridiplantae > Streptophyta > Magnoliopsida > Fagales > Fagaceae > Quercus > Quercus lobata. The sequence goes on from NC_044913.1 coordinate 47,657,306, forward strand.
TTAAGTGAATAAACTTAAAAAGTTACTTAATTTTTATAACATTAATTAATTGAATTCATTATAAAATAAACTTTTTATTTTTATGATTATAATTAAACATGTGATTGTCCATTCTAAGGAAATTTGATTAAATTTACACGAAAAGTGTCACTAGATATTATGTTTTTACATTTTGCTATCATATTATTAGTAATAAACTTATCATATTATATTTATATAATTTAAAATTTTATTAATTATATTATTTATGGCGTCACCAGTTTGACCATCAGTCGGATCTTGGTCCAACCCAAAAACCAGTAACTAGTCCCTTTTTCAGTTCTTTCACCGTAATGGTTTATAAAACCATGGAAAAAAACTTTAAAAAAAAAAAAATGAACGAAAATCTGGAAAAAAAAATTATAATAAAACCACTAACAAGGCCCAAACCAAATGCCAATAGAAAAGCCTAGTATAAGATCAATCTCATCTCAGACTAAGACTATCACTACTCCAACACCAACATGATTACGTTTTTAATTCAACAAATATATAAAATAAAAATAAAATAAAAAAATCCTCACTGTCTTAGTGCCTCGTGGATTCACAAGTCATTAAACAATTTAAACTAAAACTAAATCAAACCTAAAGGCCAAAAGGAAATAAGAAACTCACTTACTCTCCCCAGCCATCGTCATCCATCATTGTTCAGTAGCACTAACAACAACCACAACTGAACTCTACAAGCTTTATGTTGTAAAATTTTATGTATTTGTGTGTTTTTTTATTGTTTTTGTTATTGTTGTTGTTGTCGTCATCAATATATAATTGTTTTTTATATTAAATTGTGTAATTTATACTTCTTGAGAAACACCTTGGAAAAAGCCAATAGGTAGTCTACTATACTCCCTTTTGCTCCTCCTCTCTTCCCCTCTATCCAAACAAGCCAATAGGTAGTCTTCACGTGTTTTGACTCAGCAAAAACTTAAAACAATTGAAGCCCTTCTAATCCCATTTGTTTTTTTCCTGCAACTTCGCTAGAAAAATCTTGAGTCCTTACTTCCTGCAGTCAACACAAGAGAAAAATTATTATTATTAATATTAAGAGATATCATAGGATACCATTCAAAGTAATAATAATAATAATCACTATGTGAATGGTGAGTTGACCCGCAATGTAACTTCCAAATAGAGATTTTGCTTCAAAAATTTAGACCCCCAAATTTGGCTTCAACACCACTCCCCCTCCCTCTGTCTTCTGTCAAAATGCATCCCCATCTCTTCCCAACCATCAAATTGTGCTTGATGATAGTAACCATAACCTTAATCCATTTTCCAACATCTTTACTGGCGGATAATGAGCAATATCTCACTTGTGAGGCACCATTTAACTGTGGCAACCTTATGAACCTCGGTTATCCATTCTGGGGATCCAATCGACCAAACTATTGCGGTCACCCTAGTTTCCAGTTAGACTGCAGCAGCAATGTTCCGCAGATCAACCTCACTACCATGAATTACAGCGTCCTTGAAATCAATAACTCATCACGGACTCTCAAGGTTGCTAGGACGGATTACTTGGACACGATTTGCCCTGCTGCGTTCGTTAATACCACCATTGATAACAACTTTTTTTCCTATACTTCAGGTGATACGAACCTGACACTCTACTATGATTGCCGTACGCCTCTAGCTGCTTTTCCACATCTTGCCTTTTATCAGTTTAATTGCTCCATAAACGGTACCAACTTTATCAATTACTATACCCAGGTCTCTGAGGCTTTTTTGGCATTTAGCTACTTAACAGGAGCATGCAAGTACAGGGTCAATGTTCCTGTTCAAACAGATTTTCCAACTGCTGCAACTAATGATGCAGCAATTGCAGCTATTGATAGCGGTTTCATGTTGGGGTGGAATGCAACTAATTCCCAGTGCGATACGTGCCTCAAGGCTGGAGGGCTGTGTGGCTCCGACCCAACCACGAGTACATTCACTTGCCATTGTACAAACGGGACTTTTCCATCCGGTTGTAGCACTGTACCAACAAGTAAGCATCCATTTTTGTTATTATTAATTCTTATTTCATTTCTTGTCTAGTTGTCTACGGCGTTTAGATGCTCAGTTACTAGCATCTATATTGGTAACCGCCTTGTGCTACTCTCATTTTTTTTTTTTCCTTCAGCTAGCCAAACTGCATCTATACCATAGTTTTCATCACACTAGAGGATTAAGATAAAATGTTTAGGAAAAACTCTGATCAAACGTTTAAGATCAAATATAGCATCCATCATATATTTGAACATCATATATATACATCATACAAGTCCATGTGACCTGAATCAAAATCATCTGTCCTACACTCTCTGTTCCATACCATGCTCCACAAATCTAAATGAGCAACATGTCCCTTAATTTCTAATTTTATGCTATTTTATTTAACTTACCTGAAATAAATAAGAAAGAAAAAGTCCAACACATATTCATTTCCAACCCTCCTACTTCCAACTTCCGCCCAACGCCACCGACATAAGTTCATCGGCACTGTCAACTCCAGTCACAGCCACCGTTCCGCCACCAAGTCCAAGAAGAACTACAGTCGATTTGAATACCCACCACCATCGTCATTGTTGACTTTGTCTTGGCATCAGAAAAGTTGCTCCCTTCAATTCAAGAATAAGTAAATATTTTCCTCTGGTCAATGACGGTCTAATTCCTTGGTTCTTTTTGCGAGAATATGAAATTGATGGATGATTAGTATGTTTGATCTAACTACTTAGATGGGATCAAAACTAAGTCAAGTTCTGGGATAACATTTATTAAGGATTATGCTTTAGACACCGGCATCCTCTAGCAGTAATTATGTGCTGTAACAATGTAAGCCATGACAAATTACGAAGTCTTTCAGATAATTTGTTTACTATTCCATTAAAAGACTTGTACCTATTTAAAATCGCTGAATTGGTAGTTAATTTATGTTTAAAAAAAATTTCTTATTTAACAATTTTAAACAAATGAAAAGTCTTTAAGTAAAATGATGGACAAATAACGTAATCCACCTCAAGAATATTATAATTTCTCCGTATTCTGCTAGGCTTAATCTAGGATTGCAAAATTGATTAACCTTTTCTAGTATTTGGATTTTTTAAACGTATACACCTAACCTTGACCGCATACCTATTATCAACCCTGTCTATGAATTTTATTCTTTTTATTTGGGTTCTCTTGATAGAATTCAATTGTCAATCAATTTAGTCCATTAGGGTGCGAAATTTCTCCTATTCCCATTTGAAAATCCTAACCAACCCTGTCTATCAATTTTGTTCTCTGTCTATTTGGATGCTCTGATACAACTTTTCAATACATTTAAAGTAAGAGATTAAATATATAATCCCACACACATTGCGATGATTTTTTTTTTTTTTTTTTATAATTTGAATAATTAATAAACATGTTTATCTACCTTTATGAGTGTTATAAGCTATTTCTAACATTTTCTAAATAATATTCTATATATCAATATAAAACCGAAACCTTTGAAACTCCCATAATTTTCCACATCATTACTATTTTTTTTTCTTTTTATTTTAGATTCTTTTTATTTTAAGTTTTATATCTTTTATATTTATTACTTTTCTTCAACGTGTGATTATCTTATCTTTTTTATTTATTATTTCTCTTCAACGTGTGATTATCTTATCAAGTGTTACAATAGTTTAGTTTAAATAAAACTCTATTAGATATATGTTTCAAGAACTTGAAAATTCTACTTCAACTAAAATTCTATAACAAAAATTTCAAACAAATATTTTTCACAAAAAGAAAACACACTACAAATTGAAGCCATGTTAAGAAGCATGAAGATTCAGATGAACAGAGAATTGAAAGAGATTATGACAAAGACGAAGACAGCATAATAAGCTTTCCTGTGCAATCTTAAACTAAAACACACTTTTTCTCTGCAAGATATATACAAGAGGCCTGAATTCTACTTATTAAATTATTACAAGCCAGGCTCTAATTATCGTAATGACTGGAACTAATCTTGCTTTCGACTCTCTGCTGCCTGACGAAACCAAGGTAAGGACAGAAGTAGTGCTTCATTCACTACACAATTATGTGATAAAGGTTTTTTTTTTTTTTAAAGAAAACCTGCCACTTATATTACTCATCTTTTTTTATTTTCTATTTTTTTAAATCTTAGTTTTACTGTCTTTAAGTTAATAGGTTTTCTTTCTCTCGAATAATAATAATAATAATAATAATAGGCATTGTAAGAGGGTTTGATGTGCTAAGAGGTTTTCTTTGTCCTGTGAAACTTTTTTTTTTTTTTTTTTTTGATTTCTTCTTTTACTTTCTCAATTGGTGATTTGGCTGTGCATGATTGGGTACAACCTACTTCTGAATTGTCAAAATATTAGTTGCTTTTTTTTTTTTCTTTTTTTCTTTTTTTTTTTTAAATAAATTGTTAACTAGTGTCCTAAAGGTATCGGTTAGTATTTTCAATTTACATAGAAAAGAAACAAAATGAAGCACGCCGAGCTTGACCGCATTATTAGTGATTACCAATATATCATATAAAACGAGAAAGATACAAAATCAGCACACCATGAATCCATGATTGACTGCTTTATTGGAAACTTTAGTAGTGCTCAAGACTTTTGGAAGGCAACCATTATTAATTCCACCTTTAGGAATCAACTTAAATGAATAAGTTACATAATATGTCGGTAGGAAGTTTCAAACACATTCTTGCCACCATATTTTATTAGTTTTTTAATAAAAATTTTGTAGTATTTTCAGCATTTTTCTTGTATCTATATAGATATCCATATGAGAAATATTATGTCTATAGTATTTTCAAAAAAATTTAATGTTGTATTCAAATTAAAACTAGTAATAATAATAATAAATACTAATTACAATTTTAGTCTGTATAAACTAAAAATATTTTCAAACCAATTAAAAATAAAATTTAGACAGTGGATGAATTGATTTGACTTCAAGGATAATAAAAAATGTCTTCGGAAAAGGCTAACTACATTGCCAATATTGTTTTCAGCCCGTATTTGTCCTCTTCCATTGTATCCATAATAGCCTCATCACACGCGCATGTGATGAGGTTTTTTTTTAGTGGTCCTATTTTGTTAAAAAAAAAAAAAAAAAAACTTTATTTTATTTTATTTTATTTTATATATAATTTTTATTTTGAAAATCTAATTTATAAGTAGATAAAGCAATTTGAAAATTAACAAAAGAGTAGTTCTATTTTTTAGGCAATGTTTTAGTGGAAGTTAGAGTTGTATTTTACCGGATTGTCCTTTAGTTTTGTCTCTACTTAAATATAGGGATGTAAGGGCATTTTTAAACTAGAAACGTAGAATCCAAATAGAGGAAGCTTTTTAAATAATAGTATACATGACTCGATCATCTAGTTGTCTGAGTTGTAATATCTCTTTGCAGGCTGGTCCAAGATATTTTAAGGTTTTAGGCGAAACTTTTAGATGGGATATTTTTTTGCTGTCTAAATATCTACTCTATATTATTAAATTTATATTTAATTTTTTTTTTTTTACTTTTTAAGATGCAAAATTATTAATTAAGTTTTTGTATTTAGGTTCTTTTAAAATCTTCTTTTTAATTAATAATAAGTGCATTATTTCATTATCTTCGAACTCTGTTTTATAAATTTATTGTTCATTTATAAGATTTTCAACTGAATTTTTAGTTATATTTTTTTATTGCTAGTGACAAATTAGTCTAGAGATCTATTTGAGATTTGATTTAAAAATAAATTTAAAGTTTTTTGTATCCAAATTCACAGATTTATCTAATAAAACCAAATAGAATAAATACTTTTTGTGGCGGGGCAAAATAGACTAAGCTAAATTCTAACCTCACACAATTTATTTATAGAGATGGGATGTCAATCTACTTTAATTATCCTTTTGAGAATGAATTGATCAAGCGATATTGGAATACATGCTTGGGATATATGTAAGTCAAGAAAATTGAATAATGCTAGTCTTGAATTGATTAAGTTATGCTTCTCAGGTTTAGTTTGAGGTGTAGGTTTACACTTGTTCTTATGTTACAAGGTTATCACTCTTTTTTTTCTTATCTCAAAATGATTCATCCCCCACTTCGTGGGGATATATCTCTTATATAGTCATCCAAGTTGTATCTTGGCTTTCCACCTGGAGGGCTAGGACATATTTCCCCTGATGCTTGTCCTATCAGAGCCTTACTAGAAGGTTTCTCTATTAGGCTGTGATGACACTATTCAGGGATCATTTCACCATTAATGCAGCTTTCTAAGTGGGTGCAGAGCATTGAATACAAAGGTAATGAATGCTTTATTTGTACTCTTCCTTCTCTTACTTAATGACAAACTTCCTTTTTTTTTTCCTTGGTATGTGCCTGATGGTCTTCTGAACTGGACTTCGGACCTTCCAAGGATATATCAGTATCCACAGGGTTCTCAGGCATTCTAATCTTCTTAGGTTTGTGGTTGTGTTGTCATATTTAGCTCTGAGAATTCTTTGATAGAACTTCCTGAGGTGTGCTCCTTTGGTGTTGATCCCTTCTCAGTCATTCCTCTCCTTGGCTTTTCATCCTCCCACACTTTTCAAAAAATACAAAATGAAAAACGAAAGCTAAATGAATGCATAAACTAATAAAGAATGCCTAATTGGACCAAGAAACAACGAATCAAATGGCTATACAGTTTAGTGTTAGAATTTTCTTTATATTTTAAAATGAGAATTAATGAATTAAAAAAGAAAGATAAAAAAAAAAAAAAAAAAAAAGAACAAAACTGTATAGATGGAAGATTTAGCAGCAATTTTCCATAATTTGGGAAAATATTTTAGCCTCTTCAAGTAATCAATTTTAGTTTAGGATTTTTGGAAAGATAGAGAAAAGTTTGATCTATGTTTTTACTTTTTAGTGTCTAGGAGAATCAAATTAGTCAGAATTTTGACTGTTTGAAAGAGAGAGTCATACAAAATACACGTATATCAAGATTGAAATTTTTATGTATTAGCTAAATTTTGGGGCTTAATTAATTCTCTCCAAGGTAAGTAATAATCCTAAAATTTCTTTGACAGGTCTTTTTTTTTTTTTTTTTAAATACAGCATTGGATAAGTATTAACTAATATTTGAGATTATATTTTTAAATTTTGTTGATCCGGGGCTTTTTTTTATGGGGGCCTTAGGCAATTGCATGAGTTGCTTCTATTGTTGAGCCACCCCTAACTCTTTGTTTTCGGGTTAAATCTTGTGGTTTACTTCCTTGACACTTAATGGTATTAAGTATTTACTAACAATCACTTCCTATGTACTCTCACTGATATTATGTTTATGTTTGTGCTATAGGATCATCCTCCCAGCTGCGTAAAATTGTTATAGGTATGTAGATATAGTCACGACAAAGTTGTCAAATGAAAGTTGATTTAACATTGGTTGCACATGACAAAGTTTCCTTTCGTTAATTACAGGTATTGCAGCTACTGTGCTTGGGATTATAGTAGTTTGTATCATAATATGCTGCCTTAAAAGAGAACAATTTAAGGCATTGATCTTTAGGAGGATAGCAAGGAAAAACGATGAAACTGTCAAGGCATTTATATTGAATTATGGTTCACTTGCTCCCAAGTATTATAGGTATTCAGAGATCAAGAAGATGACCAACTCATTCATAAACAAACTAGGGCAAGGAGGATACAGCAGTGTATACAAAGGAAAGCTACCAGATGGTAAGCTCGTGGCAGTAAAAGTTCTAACTGAATCCAAAGGCAACGGAGAAGATTTTGTTAATGAAGTTGCAAGCATTAGTAGGACTTCTCATGTTAATATAGTCACTCTTTTAGGTTTTAGTTGTGAAAAGAACAAGCGAGCTCTAATATATGAATTTATGCCCAATGGATCTCTAGACAAGTTCATATACCATCAAGATTCTTTAGCAACAAATTGTCATTTGGAATGGAAAACACTGTACAAAATCGCAGTTGACATTGCTCGAGGACTAGAATATTTACATCGAGGTTGTAGCACAAGGATTCTGCATTTCGACATAAAACCTCAGAATATTCTTTTAGATGAAGATTTCAACCCAAAAATCTCTGATTTTGGCCTTGCTAAACTATGCCAAAGAAAAGACAGTGTTGTATCAATGCTTGGCATGAGAGGAACAATAGGGTATATTGCCCCAGAAGTATTTAGTCGGAACTTCGGAGGAGTCTCTCATAAGTCTGATGTCTATAGCTATGGAATGCTTGTTCTTGAAATGGTTGGAGGAAGAAAGAATTTTGATAGTGGGGTGTCCAATAGTAGCGAAAAATATTTTCCAGATTGGATTTATAAGCATCTTGAACTAGGTATGGGTGGAAGAACATTTGGGGTCATAACAGCGGAGGAACAAGAGACATCAAGGAAGATGATACTAGTGAGTTTATGGTGCATTCAAACGAATCCATCCGATCGACCATCCATGAATAAGGTGGTAGATATGTTAGAAGGAACCCTTCATTCCTTACAAATTCCTCCAAAGCCTTTCTTGTGTTCGCTTGAAGGGTCACCAGTAGATTCTTCCACAACTTCGTAAAAACGAGCCAAAAGCAATTTACAAGGAAAAATACAGATCCAGCATTGGGTGGAATAAAAGAAAATTCCTCATCAATCATCACATGTATGAATTTCTTATATTTATGGTTTGAATTATACATGATATGTTTTACTCTTGACTACGAAAGCTGATGAGAGTACTACACTTGTCTTACTTTGTGGTCTCGATATGGATCTAATAATTGGAATTTCTTGCTCTCACTATGGACCAAATAATTAGAATATCAAGGCTACAATTATTACCAAAAATGGAATGTTAAAATTTGGTTCTCATACAAGAATATTCCAAAAAAATTTATTGTTGTTAACAATATTAAGACAAAGAGACTAATAAAATAGCCTGTATATTTTGTATATATGATGTGTGTATAATATTGTATAAGAGAGGACATTACATAGGCACAATATGTGTGAAGTACAAGTATTATGTGTGTATTGCAAGTACAATACACTAGGCCCAAGCCAGTGGGCTAGACTAACTAAATTATATACTAACATCCTACCTCAAAGTCAAGGCAACAAAGATGAAGCCAATTGGAGCATGGATATAAGATCTCGAAGGCAACTCAGTGGGTGGGTCTTGGTGAAGATATCACTAGGTTGGTCAGCAGAGGAGATGGAGTTATAACCAAAGATTGCCTTTCATGAGATCCTGATGAGTGATATGGCTGTCAATTTTAATGTGCTTGGTGCATTCATGGAAGACATCATTATGAGTAATATAAATAGCACTGCGATTATCACAATAAAAAGGAGTTTCAGTGAGTCATGGAGCATCCAAGTTAGCCAAGAGCCATCAAAGCCAGAAAAACTCGCCAGTGATGTCAACAAAGGCACAATACTTAGCTACAATGCTGGAATGAGAAACAAAATATTGCTTTTCGCTACGCCATGAGACAAGAGAGGTATCATGTTGATGTCTCACAGCCTTCAACCAACTCGGAAGGCAACACATGCTCTCCACACGGGTGGATAGGACTAGAAATGGGTGATGGGCACTTGTGTTCCCTTCCCCCTCTCTTCCCCTTTTAAGAATGATGCACGGTTTGGGTGTGAATTATCACTAATGAGTCATTTTTAATTAAAGTTCAGGAAATGCCAATAATCATTGGGTATTTCTAGGTGTGATTAGTCATATGAGTCTATTTTGATTTTATTACCAATCCTATGTTTAAAAAAAAAAAAAAATGTCAGGTTTTTCCTAATCTAAATGGATAATAAAAAATCTTGATTCTTGGATTGAAAAGTCTGGTTACATGTGGGGAAGGTGTTAGGCACCCACAATGCTTGTCATGAAACAGTCCTTTGTTATGGTAAACTATTAATTTTTGGTCATTAACGGATAAAAATAAGCTATTAGCATTAGCTTTCTGGGCTTTAAAGAATTTAGGCATTGAGGTTTGATTTGGGAAAGATGTGTAGCCTTTATCAATGATTTGCTAGCACATTGGAATTACTACGAAATTTCATGATGAAAATCCGATAGTACTTCGGCTTATTTTTGTGGCAGAAATTCGGCAGCATTTCAAATCAAGTGCGTTGTGGCACACATAACGCTATCTTCACCAAGCTTTCATAGTGAGAATATAGCAAGAAGATTCCATATTTTCGCGACAAAAGTCTGGTAGAGTTTCACATTAGGTGCATCACAGTGCATCAACAGGGTTTCATGCCTCTATATACAACATGCATTACTATGCTTGGACTAAGGCAGGCTGAGGCTTACCAAAGTATGTAGACACTTCATTTTGTACCCCTTATGACTCAGGCCCCCGTTTCCCAATGATGCTCAAACTCTAAGGCCCAAGGCCAATTTAGAGCACAATCAGATATCAAATTGATTTGAGGAGTGTTAAAATGAAAAATATAACCTTTTAAATGAGAAAAAATAAATATATTTTTGAAAATAAAAGACCAAAGTGGCCCTCGGCCAACATACGTGGGCAGCGGCCTGCATACGTGGTCCAAAGCATGCGTACGCAGGCACACTTCTGCGTATGCAGAAACATAATGGCTGAGGTTTGGAATGAATTTCATATTGTTTGAGAGCTGTTCCAAACCCCTTTTTTTAACTATATAAAACTTTACATGATACATTTTCAAAACACACAGAAATCTCACGAGAAAAATATAGGATTCACTAGAAAATAATGAATCAAAAGGGAGTTTTTCACAAAACACTTTCAAGTTAATTTTGTTTGATTGAGACCTTTTATGGCCCCAATCCTTTAATTTTAAAGTTTCTAACCACTGTTTTTATTGAATTTTGATAGATTTGACTAAGGGGAGCAATCAAAAATCAAGCCTAGGAGTTTTTTGCTTTAAGGTATTCATTCTAGCTTTCTTTTCTTTTCTGTCTTTCTTTTGGCTTTTTAATTTGTTTTTCTTGTTTAGTTTATGTTTATATATACGTGTTTAGTTTAGTTTTATGCTTGTTTGACATCTACAAGTATGCTAGGTTGTTACATTTATGTTTTTCTTTTCTGCTCTATTTTTCTGTTTCACGTTTCTGGATTAGGGTTTTTGAACAATCGTATGCATGCATGTCGTGAGCAGGCATACGCAGGTTAAATCCTGCATGCGCATGCCTCTGTCTGCGTAAGCAGGCATTTGTCTATAAACCCTAATTCAGATTTCTACTTTGTTTGGTTTGCTTGTTTCATATATCTTGCCTCTGTTTATGACCTTTTTACATATATATATATATATATATATCTGTATCTGAGTTCCTGTTTCACATGTTTTATTTGCTTGTTTGCTTGTTAACTTGTTAGATTAGGGTTTTCTTGTTTAAGATGCTACGTACCTGCATTCACATACTCATACATAATGCCATAGGTGCTAGGTTGCTACAAGGTAAGTAAAGGTAGGTCATGCATTGATATGAACATGCATCTTTTGTGATGAATATGTTTTATGATGTTTAATTTTGAGTATGGATGTTTATATGATCTTATGATTGCCATGATTTAGTTGCTGCCTTGAGTTATTGCTACCTTTGTTTGAGATGAATGGTATGATAGGGTTTCACATGATAGGGTTTTTCATGTGTGTATAGATTTGGCTCTCTTTTACTTTAAGGATAGATAGGTATGTGTTTTAGGATAATGATGCCATGTTGTATGCTTAGATGTATGCTAGTGTGTGTGTGAGTATATATACAAGTGTTAAACATGTTTTTAATGAGGTTAAGATGTAAGACACAATGATGGGAGGCCAACCTTAGGGTTGGGTAGTCTTGGGTGCCTAACACCTTCCCATGAATATACCTAAACTTCGAATCCATATCTTTGGTAGTAAGATCAAAAGGTCCTTCCTCGAAAAGACGCTATATATATGGTTCCTTGACCATTGCAAAAACTAGGTGGTGACTCCAACACTTTCCATTGTGTCCACAAAGTACCAAACACGTGATGCATGTCATATACATGGTTTGGGAAACCAATGTCACTAGCTGACATGGATAGAGGCAATTACACACGTGGTAGATAAACATGGCAAACGATTAGGTTAAGTCAGGTCAATCAGATTGCGAGTCAAAATGAGCCAATTAAAAGATGAGTCATTTTAAATGAGTTGAAAATGGGTCAAGCTAATTGGGTTGCAAGCAGTCGGGCCAACCCTTATTTTCATATGAAAAAAATAGATAAATATTTTTAGAGAGAATGAATCTAATCAATCAAGGAAACAAATTGCACATAATACCCTTTTTTTTCTTTTTTCTTTTTCTTTAAGTGGGCACCTATTATTATTAGACTATTTATGTTACTATTATACACGTGAAGGAAAAAAAAAAAAAAAAAAAAAAAAAAAAAAAAAAAAAAAAACAAACAAACAAACAAACCAAAAAAGTATAAAACTTTCCATATCCCTCCATTTTCGATAGTTTTGAGCATGACTAAAATTTTATAGTCATGATAAGAAAATCTTCCATGTTAATAACTTACAGCCAGAATGTTTATAATTACAAATTTACAACTTGAGAGAGAAATAGATTATAAGAGTACAAAAAGTATATATTTTAAGTATACACATTTCAAATTTATAGTTCACTAATGATATGGACTTTTAGACATTTTCTTTTACTTTAGTTTTGTTTCGTGCTAGTTAGTGTTAATAAATTGGTCTTAGTATTTAACTCTACTACTTAGTATTTAACTTAGTTTTAGACGTTTAGTAGTGTACACATTTAGTTATAGATGTTTTTGACTTTTGTATTTTTTTTAAAAAATTAACTCTTTTAAAAAATAAAAAATAAATGGGGGCATGGCCACTGCCTATAGTGGCTACTAAATGGCTAGATAGTGTTAGTGTAGTGCTTTGTGCCTTTATGTCTATGCACCTAAGACCATGGCATGTAGTCTAGATATTTTTTAGGAAAAAAAAGTTTAGAAAAAGGGTTGGGTTATAGGTTAGCTAGGTCAGGTCGAGTTGGCTTGCAGGCAATGGGTTGGCCTGTTTTTTATTCAAGTCAAAGAATTCAAGTTTAGGTCAGGTTAAAATGAGTGGATTTAGGCCAAGTCAGAAAATTTTGGCCCATTTTGCCATGTCTTGTGGAAGATCATGCACCTAATGAAGCATGAATATGCATCTGCAACATATTCCATGAATGCATATCCACACTCCAAGGTCAAGAGCATCCATGATTATGAAGGGGTTACCTTCCTAACCATTAACATTCATCATCCAAAGTGCATGACTACCTTTACAACATATAGCTTATGCAATATATCAACAAACAGAGCAAAAATGTAGACATATCCACACCCAGAGAGTGTGGCCCAAGAAAAGTACAAGGAAGGGAAACCATAGTCTAAGAAAGCTATAGACATGGTTCTAAAGAAAGGCTAGGAAAGAATGAACCTCACGGAGAGGCTAATTCCCTAAATCTACTGATCTATGCCCTTTTGCTTTTCTCTTATAAGTTGTGTGCGTGCTCCATCCATCACATGTAACAATCAAACAAGAACACAAAGTAGACAAGAAATACAAAGCAAACAAGCAAAGGAGGAAAGCATGTAAACAAGCACGAAAATAAAGAGAGCATGTGAACTAACAGACACACAAAGAGAGTATGTATTCACAAAGGACAAATGTAGGTTTGGATTTGGTGTCTGTGGATCCATTGAATTGAATTTTGTGTTAGGACATATGTAATTTAAAGTTAGGAACATATGTCAATATAGAATTGGCTAATCCTTTGACAAGACGCTAGGATGTGTTTAATGCTTCAAGGAACAAGGTTTCAAGATCAAATGTTAAAACCATGCAAGTCTGTCCAAGAAACAAGTGAAGAAGTGTTGGATTTTAAAACTCGACAGCTAGTATATATCGAGATTTAAAAAGCTATTGAAGCCCGATGCTCAATAGCTAGCTTGACAGATAAGCTATCTATCGAGGTTTATGAAATTTAGTTTTTCAGAGCTGATTTCACTTCAATCCGTGAATACACGTTTGGGCTTTCTTTTCTCACAACCCTAAACATATATAAGGATTGTTTTAAGGACTGTCAAATGTTGCACAAGTGTGAAGCAAAGTTGTGTTCATGCAAATTGTGACCAGAGACAGAATTTGCCTTAGTTCATCTTTCTCTTGAAGAAGCTGTTGTATTTGTACACCATAAGGTTTTGTAACCAAGAAGCTTTGTGATCTTCATCGTGTGATGAACTAAAGAACTTTGCAGCCAACATCTTCCTTTAGTTGCTAAGTTAGCCACTTACTGGGTTCCGTGCATCGAATTGGTTAGTCACGTACTGGGAGCCGTGCATTAAAAGGAGTGATTGTCACTACAGAATAAGTCCAATTGGTGGGGTAAGAGTTCAACTGTAGGTTTGTATAAGGTACTGGGATTCTTTTACTTGTAATCGTTTGTTGTGATAATAGTGAATTCTTGGGAGTGGTGACCTTAAAATCACCTAGTGGGGTTTTTACTATGTAGATTTTCCCCTTTCATAAACAAATCATCGTGTCAATTTAATTTCCATTACATTTAGTTATTTAGTGATTTGTTTGTACTACCATGTGTATTGCATGCTAATTGAATTAATTAATTAACTTGGCTAATTAATTTGTTAATTCATCATAAGGGGTCAATACATTCTTGGCCTGTCAAGTGGTATTAGAGCAGGCACACTCTGATTAGGTTTTAATCTTTACTGTGATCCATTGACCCCTGTTTGTCATGGATAGAGAATAGTTTCTCATTATACCTCCATTATTTGATGACACTAACTATGCATACTGGAAAGTATGCATAAGAACTTTCTTGTAGTCATTAAATGAGAAAGTGTGACAAGCTGTGGAGATAGGCTAGACCAAGCCGAAGGAAGCACTAACTAATTGAGATAATGCTAAGATCAAGGCGACTAACTTCAAAAGCAGGGCATTGAATGCTTTATTTAGTGCAATCATAAATGAGGAGTTCAAGAAGATATCCTCTACTGAAACTGCAAACGAAGCATGAATTATCCTCTAGACAACCTAAAAAGGAACCAAGGCTGTCAAGGATTCAAAGCTTCAGAGGCTTACCATGAGCTTTGAAGAAATTAAGATGAAGGAGGATGAGTCATTTGATGAGTTCTATGTTAAGCTCAAGGACATAGTGAACTCAGTCTTTAATCTTGGGGAAACTATTCCCGAACCCAATATTGTTAGAAAGGTGCTTAGATCTCTACCCGAAAGATTTCATGCCAAGATCATCGCAATTGAGGGATCGAAGGATATTGATAAAATTCCTTTGACAGAGTTAGTTGGTAATCTGTAAACTTATGAGTTGGGTTTGACAAGAATAGGGAAATCAAATAAGGGAAAAAGCATGGCATTGAAGGCCAAGAGTAGTGACACTGATGAGTTTACGAAGAATGCCAATGCTAAAGGATTTGACAAAGACTATAAGCAGTCTTGCTCATCTCAGTTCAAGAACCAGGACAAAGGAAAGAATGATACTAGGGATGGTGATCAATACACTGTTCCCTTAGGACCAAAATGCTTTAGATGTCAAGGTTTCGGACACATGAAACAAGAGTGCCCTACATATCTCAAGACCATTGGGAAAAGCAAGGCACTTGCTGCTACCTTGAGTGACATTGAGCCTAAAGATGATTTTAACAATGAGGATGATGGAATCCTAAATGCCTCACTACCACTATAAATCCTATTGAGAGGATTGTTAAAGATGTGGATGAAGAAGAAGACTTGGTGGAGTCTAAGTTTGAAAAGATGGATGAGCAAGATGACATCCACACAGCCTATGCAAAGTTATACAAGGTCTTCAAAAAGTATGAGAAGGTGTATAAGTTAGCTACCAAGAAGGTCAATGATGTGGAGCTTGAACGGGAAGAAATCTCCACAAAGTTTGATGAAGCAAATCAAACCATTGGAGCACTGAGATTTGAGAATAATTTTTTGGCTGAGAAGGCCAAGAAGCTTGAGGCAGAACTATTCCAAGTCAGAGCCTAGTTGGAAAGAACTTCAAGTGCAAAGATTGATGAGATGCTCAGTCTTCAAAAATCTACTTCCAATCGAACCGATTTAGGGTATGATTTCTTTTCTCCTAGTACTACTATTTTTGTTCCTCCTAGTAATAATTTTGAATCTGAAAACAATGATGTGCAAAATGTGTTAGCTAGTGAGAACATAGATAAGGGTAAATCTATCTTAAGAGCACTCCTTAAGCAGGATAAGACTAAGAAGGGAAACACTTAAAAGCCTAAACAAAAGAAGCAGCATCTCTGTCATCACTGTGGAGCAGTTGGACATACTCGATCAAATTGTTACAAGTGGTTAGCCACTCAACAAAGCAACAATATGATCACATTGGGAAACTAGAATTAGTTTCCATCCTCTTTTGCTTCTCTTGGAGAATTTCTCAAAGCCCTCATATTCCTTTCGAACTTGAACAGTTTCAATTCTTCCCCCTCACCACCAGATCAAGGGTTTGCTAAACGAAAAGGTTCTTCCAAGGTGTGGAAGGAAAAATGCTCCAAGTGATTTAGTCACTTTTTCTCTCTCTCCCCTTCTCGTTTTTGTTTCTGCATTACTTGTGTGTTTTGAGTCAGTCTAGTTTTATGCATTGCTTTGTTTAACATGTTTTTGTTTGTTTATTTTTCTGTTTTATTTTATTTTGCTTTTCATAAATATAAAAAAAAATGAAAAATTAAAAAAATACAAAAATAGTGTGTGTTTGTGTACCTTGGATGGCCATTGAAACAAAGTTTTCTAAACTTTGTATCTTTTGTAGCTTAGATGAGCATCTCTGTGCACAACTAAGTAAGTGAGCTTTGTGGCTCGTGTTTGTGATGAGTAAGATTAAGTAATCTCTTGTACTTGAGACTCGTATCACTCTTTTTAACGGGAATGACTAAAAAATCCTAAGAGAAAGGTATAAATAACCACTGTTATTCGCCAATCATGAAATTACATTTGTATGTTTCGGCATAGCAAAAGTGAAATGTCAAATGCTTAGAGGCTGTTTGGATGAATTTTTTGTATCACTCAATTTCTGTCACTCAATTTCCATCACTCATAACTCATCACTCATCACTCATCACTCATCACTTAATTTTTCACATCCGTTTGGCATTATCACTTAATATTTTTCACACTATTTGTGGATCCCATAACTATCACTAGATGCAGTTTTTCTTTTTCTTTTTTCTTTTTTAATACCTAAACTCACCGAACCCAATAAAAAAAAAAAAGAACTGAAGATTGAATACAATGAGAAAAAAAAAAAAAAAAGAAAAAAAAAAACCCAAAATTGAAGACAGCACCTAGTGAAAGGAAAACAAAAAAGAACTGAAGAACGAACCTAGTGAAAAAAAAAAAGAAAAAAAAAGGAAGAACACTGAAGATAGAACCAGGTGAAGAAAGGGGGAAAAAAAAGTCAAAATGTGGTCAAAAGTTGCGGCTGAGTTATGACTATTGGGTCCCTATGTGTGTTTAATTACAAAAATGTCATTAAGTTATGAGTTATGGAAACTGAAAACAGCTTTTCAGTTTCCATAACTCATAACTCAAAAATTAGAGAATTGAGTGATGAAAAAAGAGTTATAGAAACAGAGTTATCGTGCGCCAAACGGATATTGAGTTATGGGTCCCACCATTTTTGAGTTATGAGTTATGGAAAATGAGAATTAAGTTACAAAAACAGGCCATCCAAACAGCCTCTTAACATCATTGGGTATTTCTTTTCTATCTCTTATATGCCCATGCATGGTTTGCTTAAAAGAAAAATATGCAAAGAAAAATAAAAAGCAAAAAGAATCAAAATGCTTTATATATAATTACAAGCGTGTATTCTTAGAGATGTGAGAGTTATAGGATGTACCTCGAAGGTGATTGTCCCCATCAAACAGTTATGATTGTGTGTGAGTTAAAAGTAATTTTCTCATATCTCAAATCGTCATAACATGTAGACATTAATGCAATCTTGCGATATTTTTCACACACAACACGCAATATTCTTTGCTACTTTTGATACATGTGTAGGTACAATGTGATTTGGCCATCACAAGGAATACACGTGTTAATGTATGCTCACTAAATTGTCTTAACTTGTTTTTGAAATATAAAATTAGTTAGACTTGTTGTGTGTGTGTGTGTGTGTGTGTTTTGGATCTATGTACTTGTCATTTTTCTTGTTGAGAGATGATCTTGAGAGCTTAAAATTTTTTTTGGATCTTTGGTTGTATAGCATGTTTAATTGCATTCAAGTCTATGTTTTTCCCTTCTTGAAAAATTGGTTTTAAGCAATCTCGACAGTTGCTAGACACCTCTCGACAGCTAGGCTATCTATCGAGCCCTTTCAGCTTCTTTTTATCGCATTCTTAATAGCTTCTCGACAGTTGCTTGATCCATCAAGAAACTTTCTGGATGCTTGTTAGATTCTCGATCCATCAAGATCCTTTTGCTGTGGACACCTCTCGACAGATCCTCGACAACTCTTCGATAGCAATTTCACGCGTTTTAAATCTCGACACCTCTCAATCTATTGAGCATTATGATTTTCTATATATACCTTTTAGCACGATTTTCTCTCATTCTCCCCGATCTCTCTCAATAGATCCTGTTCTTCACCTCCCAAAACCTTTCTCTCTCACTTTAAACTTGATTCCCAAGTGATTTTCAGCCTAGATCTTGTTCTTCTTCACTGGTAACGGTCCTTAATTCTTCATTCTTCATGCATTTCATGCATTAGACCTAAATTTTTAGGTTTTTGAAAATTTTTTGGAGTTTTCAAAACTGATGAAGTTTTGGTGAAATTTTTGGGATGGGTTTTGGTAGGTTTGGATTGGGCTGAGCCCATGACGTTTTTAAGTTTGCATGTCACATGTTCATGCATATGTACCTTCAATTCTTTATATTCTTCTATATTGATTTTTTTTTTTTTTTAGCGTGTCTCTCTCTCCCTCTCTCTCTTTCTTGCGTTAGTCAAATGGCACGCAAACGCAAATCCACTCCATCTTAGAACCTTCTTCGTTCTGAGGCATCCACTTCTTTTGACTCCACTCCTTCTTACGTACGGTTCTGTGATGATAAAGCCCAAAAGGATTTTTCGAGGAACCTTTCTCGACAAGGCATTCATTGAGAACGCCAAGTCATTCTATCAGATTTTTCTGATACTGACCTTCCCACTGTCATCTACAGTTGGGGTTGGTGGTCATTGTGTGACATCCTGGTCACCTATCCCTCTGTGATCATACATGAGTTTTAATCCAATTTGCATGGATTCAATACTTCTGTACCTCATTTCTTCTCTTGCGTTCAAGGTACGCGCATTGTAGTTACTCCGGATATTGTATCTGAGGTACTACATGTTCCTAGGGTAGCACATGTTGACTACCCTGGCTGCGATTGTTTAAGGACTGCGTACAAAGATGAACTTTTGTCTCTATTTT
This sequence comes from Quercus lobata, assembly GCF_001633185.2. Lineage (NCBI taxonomy): Eukaryota > Viridiplantae > Streptophyta > Magnoliopsida > Fagales > Fagaceae > Quercus > Quercus lobata. Next base: position 47,676,806 of record NC_044913.1, read on the forward strand.
GTGAGACACCTTCATCTTAGGGTGACTGTCAAAACACCACTTGCTCAACCTTTGCAAAAGGTCCGAGATTCCTTAACATGGTGATGATATTCATTCTTCATCCATTGTCTCACTATAACTCTATCATAGAGTCTTGTGCTCGATTTTTGTTATCCCTTTTAAAGGACATTTCTATTAACTTCCCTTCTCACTTTATTCTATCCCTTATAGATGTCTATAAAGATACAGCGACTTGTGATAAGCTCATTTTTCCTTCTGCTATCTCAAGGCTTCTTCGCAATTTTTCTGTCTCCTTTCTCAAGTCTCCTCATTTTACGGTTATAAGTGTCATAAATGCTGCTACCGTTAGATAGAGAGAGGCATAGCTTAGACCGAGGCAGCCCTAAACAGAGACAGCAACTCCTCCAACTTCTTCCGCTCCTTCATCTTTTGCGGGTGGAGTGACTCTAGAGGCCATTATGGCATAACTTGTGTGCATGGATGCTTGCCTTGACATACCCAGTGATGAGTTATGTCAAGTGAACACCCGTGTTGGTCGTATTGCACAATGATAGGCTGCCATGGGTGGTTTCACTGCTTATACCTCTCCATCTCCACCGACTTCAGAGGATAAGAGTGATGATGGCTCTGGCAGTGATGATGCTGAAGAGGATGATGATGTTAGCTTAGCCAGCGATGATGAGATGTCTACTTGATGTACTTACCCTTTATCACTCGTGACAAAATGGGAGAGTAGTCTTGATATGAGAGTAGTTATATACATAGGGAGAGAGTTAGTATAGGAGATTTTTGTGATAAGGGGAGTGTCTTTGAGGGATGTAGTGAGGTTTTTATGTATTTTCTTTCCTTTCTTTTACATTTACCTCATGTATATTGGTCTCGTGATCTTTTTGACATACATTGTATTTATATTTGAGTTTATATCTATTGATGTATGTTATTCACCTATCTTTACATGTGTTGTTTATTTTCTCTCTTTATGCACATGATTCTTATATATTGTATGCAATCTATTATTTCTATTTCACACTAAGATGCCGTGATGAGTTTTGTTTAAAGTGTTTTAGAAATACAGTTTGTCAAAATCTTCTTGCCATAAACTCTCTTCTTGCAAAGTTTTTCAAGAGTTTGTGTTAGGATAGATTTTATTGTATTCAACAACTGAGTATGAGTTGAGTGATTTCTGACTTCTCTCATATGTCCATTTGTTTGTGGTTTTGTCACGGATTGCTAAAGGGGGAGATTGTTAGGACATATGTGATTTAATGTTAGGAACATATGTCAATATAAAATTGGCCAATCCTTTGACAAAATGCATTTTACTTGTAATTGGGTAGATTTAGGATGTGTTTAATGCTTCAAGGAACAAGATTTCAAGATCAAGTGTTAAAGCCATGCAAGTCTGTCCAAGAAACAAGTAAAGAAGTACTGGATTTTAATGCTCAACAACTAGTATCTATCAAGGTGTAGAAAATTGCTAAAGTCTGATGCTCGACAACTAGCTCGATAGATAAGCTATCTATCGAGGTTTATGAAATTTAGTTTTTCAAAGCTGATTTCACTTCAATCCATGAATACACGTTTGAGCTTTCTTTTCTCACAACCCTAAATATATATAATGATTGTTTTAAGGGCCATCAAATGTTGCGCAAGTGTGAAGCAAAGTTGTGTTCACGCAAATTGTGACCGGAGACAAAATTTGCCTTAGTTCATTTTTCTCTTGAAGAAGCTGCTGTGTTTGTACCCTGTAGGGTTCTGTAACCAAAGAGTTTCGTGATCTTCATCGTGTGATGAACTGAAGAACTTTGCAGCCAACATCTTTCTCAAGTTGCTAAGTAAGCCGCTTACTGGGATCCGCACATCGAATTGATTAGTCATGTACTGGGAGTCGTGCATTAAAAGGAGAGATTATCACTACAGAAAAAGTCCAATTGGGTATTAGGGTAATGGTTCAACTTGTAGGTTGGTATAAGGTACTGGGATTCCTTTACTTGTAACCGCTTGTTGTAATAATAGTGAATTCTCGGAAGTGGTGATCTTAAAATCATCCAGTGGGGTTTTTGTATAGGTTTTCCCCATTCATAAACAAATCATCGTGTCAATTTAATTTCCACTAAATTTAGTTATTTGGTGATTTGTTTGTACTACCATGCGTATTGCATACTAATTGAATTAATTAATTAACTTGGCTAATTAATTATTAATTTATCACAAGGAGTCAATACATTTTTGGCCTATCATTATGGACAACACGCATGCCAACAAGCAAAGCTCCTAAAAGTGGGTCTTGAGATTTCATGTATAAAGATGGATGTGAACCCACACCAAATCATATCTTGGAGGAATGCTTGATGACATGGACAAACAAGCAGGAAAACATGTATGAACAAGACAAATAAGTATAGAAAGGTGCAACCAACATAAAGAGATCACACAAGATGGCATAAAGTAAGACAATAAGCACAAAGGAGGCAAAGCATGTTATCACACTCAAGGATAAAAGCTAATCACACCATAACATATACTTAAGGCTAACATGAGAAACCCTAACATGCAAAGCTAAGCAAGAGAGAGAGGCGAGGCAAAAGCATGCCAACATCATCAAGATATGATCTCAAACAAGCAATTGCACCCAAAGTCGAATGGTTGCTCAAAGGCTCTGGGGATTTCTCCAAGCAGCTTCTCTTTGTATGACTTGCTCCCTTCCTTAGAGGAAGACCCAAGAGTGTTGTGGCGTGCTCCCAAGCTATGGTTTTCTTTAACCTTGTTTATGCTATGTTGAAGCTCATCATCTTCTTCTCTTGACCTCACTGTAGCCTCACTCATTCTCACTTTTTTTCCTTACGAGTTTAGTAATTCACAAAAATAATGTACACCGTTAAAACTATGTACATCAATCGTCACTGTTTGTCTCAATCTTTGATTTTAATACTCAATATATCTATAAGGTTTATAGAGAAAATTATAAAATAAAATAAAAAATGCATTGGCCTAGGAGGGTACTTCTAGTCAAGATGAAGTTAGTGGTTAAGCATCTCTTGATATTGAGGTTGGCGTGATCATCTATTGTGGGAGTTTATTCAATTTCAATCCTTTAACTTTCAAGTTTATTCAATTAAAGTTTTTCCATTTACTTTCGTTAAATTTTTTTAATAAAAAAACTCTTTAAAATAATTTTCACTCATTAATTGGATTTTTTTTAATTTAAACTTTTTGAAAAAAAAAATTAAAAATTTGGACAATTAACTACAACATTTAACAAAAGTTTATGAAGATGCTTTAATTGAATAAACTTGAAACTTAGAATATTGAAATGAACAAAAGTAAAGTTAGAGGACTAAACATAAATATATAGTGAGTTTTGCATTTTAGCCTTTTAGTTTTGTTCCACCCTTTAAAAAATTTAAATACTATTGTGATGTAATAATTTATTATTATTGTGAATCTCTATAATCAAGTCCAACGGAAAGGCTTCTAAGAGCTTTACAATTTCTATTGGAGACCAATTTGGAGATAAATACTTTCTCTCCTTTTCTTTTTTCTTTTTTGAATAACAATTTAATTTGTATTTTTTTTTTTTTTTTGGATTCCAAAATAACCAACCATTTTATGTGCATGTTGCAAAAATTTAAGAGATCTTTCATGTTCTCTCTCACTTTTTTTTTTTTTTAATTATTTTGTTTTGTTAATGAACATTTTTATTCTTAACTTACTCTTTAACTACTAGAGGTCTAGAGAGTATTGATTGCGCTATGTTTTATTTGTAGGAGGTGTGAATCTTAATGTTTCTTGCAAATTTTAAGTAATTTTTAAGAGATAGTAATTCATACTTGGCTCTTAAGAACTATAATTATTGATAGGCAAAAACAGTGTCTTAAGTGCATGGAACACCTAAGCATTATTTATCAACAACATTAGATGCTTAAACTTCTGTAATGAACACCATAATCTTCCAATAATGAACACATGAATGCTGATTTTTAAAAGGCAAAGCAGACAACTTTCCTTTTACAAAAAACAAATATTTCTATTACTCTCCAATTGAATGCCACATTCTAAAATTTTTCCATGATGAAGCTATATTGTTACGGTAGCTTCATTTAAGTGGAGGCTATTATTTCTACTATTTTCATCACATCCTAGTTGTTTTTATGATTGAAAAATATAGCAAACCCGAGTTACGATAATTTGAAGGTATTTTTTTCACATGCAATTTTTGAATAGATTTAAAGAAATGCTATATCCACAACATTTTCACAACAAATCTTATGTGGTAGGTTGTCTATTACTAGTGGAAAAGAAAATAATTTCAGTGGTAAATTTAAATTAAAAACCTATAATAACCCGCCAACTAGGATTTGTTGCAAAAATGTTGTGGATGTAGCATTTCTCATAGTGTTATAGTTACAATTTCTTTATACATTCACTTTATGTTAAGTTTTAAGATTTGCTTAGAGGCTTTTTTTATTTTTTTTATTTTTTTAAATTTCTAAAGGTTAATACTGAATTATAGTATCATTTTCCAATTTCCGAAATATTGATTATCACATTAAAAGAAAATTGCGAAGTACACCCCTGACATTTGGGGTTGATTGTATTTTACACTCCAAAGTTTTAGAAACTTGATTTTACACCCTGAAGTTTGGTTCAATTCAACCTCCATGGTTAGTTTCTACCGTTAAGTGACACATCATCATGATAATGTGTTTTAATTTTGCCAAATTAGCCCCAAAACTACATTGTTTTAGTGATAACCAAGTGAAGAGCTGTCACAATCAAAACTATGTAGTTCCATGCCTAAAATTAAAACACATACCTATAGCCTAAATGACATCATTTTAGGACAAACTCTAAAACCAAAATAGAAACCACAAAGAATGGAAGAAGACCTCAGACCTTTCTAACCTAAACACCTTAACTCAAACTGAACCTAGATAGACCATCAACTTGCCTCATGAACCTAGGCAACAGCAGCGGCCACACTGATAGTGGGCTACTCTTCTCTTTCTCTCTCTTTTCAGGTTTGGCTTTTGTAGTCTTAATTTTTTGGGGTTTTGTTGACTGGGTTTTCTAGTGATTTTGTAAAAAAATTTGGATGAAGGTATCAAATCACGTGGATAATAAACTATAATCATGATAAGTTACAAATCTCACAAACTCATAGTGTTGTACTCAAAAGTAATTTGAGTCTATAACATAGGGCTATCCAACCCACTCGCCCACCCGCCCGTACCTGACTCGTCGCCACTCGATCTGATAGCTCCGGCATTAGAACATGGGTCCCGAGCTCTAAAACCCAACTTCGGCGGGTTGGTTGCGAGTCCCCTCTTCAAAACTCGTGAAACTCGACCTTTTCGAAGACTATTAGATTCTGGCAAATTCTCAAGCTTCCCAGCAAGTTTTTCAGCTTGATTTGACAGATTTTAGCGACCAAAACTATAACGCCCCAAAATCATAAGCAATAAAAGTATATTCAATCTAAATAATCCATAAAAATATTAAATAAAAGCAACTAGCAACCTAAAATCTCATCACAAAAATCAGAACTCTAATCCACCAAAGATAAAAACATCCTCAAAAAAGTTCTCCTTTACAATGTTTAATACTATATAAATAATAACAAAATCCTCAATTCCATAAAATAATTCATGGCTGTTGTCTTCCAATAATCTCTACTCCAATGATCTCTCTAATGTATTTGTAAAGGGGAAGAAAGGGGGGGGGGGGGAGGTGAGATAACTCAATAAGTGGAATTTTCTAACATTGGGGTGTGGAAACAAACCTTTCAAATAGATAATTTTTACAACAAATTCATTACTTGTAACTCATCAATATTTTATCATCAAATATTTCATAAAAAACAATATCTTTATATTGTGTGCCATCATAATATATATATATATATATATATCACTATCATCAGATAAATAATTTCTTAGGCTTTTCTCGTGGTCAACATTTATACCCCGTTGACAGGGTTGTGTTGTCCTTTTTTTTGGGACTAGAACCTCCTTTTCATCCCCTTTCTTAAGGGTAACTCCTTTCAAACCTAAAAGTACACTCCCTTGCTAAGGTGTTTCATTTTTGGATCCTTAATAGTATACTCCCTTGCTAAGGAGCTATCAAATGTGCACTGTCCTCTTTTCTGGGACCTTCCTTTACTAAGGACTAACTACAGTATGATTGTTTCTTACTAAGGACTAAATACAATATTGAGCTTTTAATCACAACTTGCCATAGGTTTCCAAAACATATTCAATATGCTCACAAAAATAATCCATTCGTAATTCTCAAAAATATAAAGATATATTCACACATACAAGTTTAAATGAATTTAGGTTGTCCCACAAGTTTTTCATAAAATGAATAGTCAATGTGCACATCAAACATTTATAAAATATCAATTTATATATAGAATATCAACATATTTCTTTGATATAAAATAGTTTAATAATCAACACTGTTTTGGAAAAACCCCCAAAATTAGTAAACACCACTTACCTCTTATCTGCAAAAATATGAAACCAACCTCCCTTGAATCATAACAAATCAGTAGAATTAGAACCTAGCAACACTAAAGATTGGTCCATCAATACACAATTTCCCACTTAAAATTAGTTTTTACACTTAAACAAGACAAACTGATATATCCAAAATTCTCCATTTATTCACTTAATTATCCAATTCACTTTCAGCTTTGATCAAATTTTTGGCTCTGTCTAATCAGATTTTCCATTGACATAATCATAAATATTCATGAAACTTCAATATGGCTAAATGATAGATATTTGATCAATCTAATATATAGAGTTGAAGCCAATATTATTCTTAATATATCAATCCCATAGCCAACCCATTATTCCCTTAATACCACCAAACTTAATGATAGAGCTAGACAAGTTTTGAACATAGGCAGGCCCATGACAAAACATGAGATGGAATTGGATTAAGCATGGTCAGCCAATTCGAAAGAAACAAAACCAGCATGGCAATATGCAGAAACTAGAGTTACCAGTGCTTGTCACTTATATCTTTTTGTTGGCAGAGTAACCATACTTCTATAGGTACTATATTTTATCTATCAATATTAAAAGCTACAAAGTACCCTTCCTGACATATAGCTATTTACATCCTTCCTAATCTAATATAATAACAATATAGGACATCCTTTCCCTTAATATAAGGATAGGTGGAGATTCATGAGACCAACGTCTCTTAGCTCCATTCCATGACACATGCCTATATGTACTTGCCTAGTCTAAGTATGATAATAATCATAGGACTCTTTTTTCCATTAATATAGTTATAGATTTAGATCCATAATAGCAACACCTGTTTTTCTATCAGGTACACAAATGATAGATGCTTCCTACAAGAGTGGGAACAAAAGCTAGCCATTGAGTATTTCAACTTTCCTAAGTTTAGAGCAGGAGAGAACCGTACCCGCAGTCTCCACTCACAGCCACATTGAAGAAAAACAAAGTTCAATAGTATGTTACAACAGAAGCAAAAGGAAGCCTCATAAGTATATACATGTGTAGTTTAAGAAGTAAAAGACTAAGGTTTTTTTTTTTTTTTTTTGGAGCTTATCAAGGCCCATATATATATACTTATGTCATCTCACTTGGGTCTCTTATACCATCTCACTTGGGCCTTTTTTGCCATAACAATTATCAAATTTAAATATCTTAGGCCCAAACCAATTAAATCCATTTAATTGTGGGCCTCATTTTTAATTTACGTATAAGAATTAAATTGGTATCAAAATTATGGGATGTTACAAAAACAATCAGATCCGGCAAAGATAAACCAATTCTGGCGATTCTCGGTGCGATTTGGCAGAAACCACACTAGATCCAATGAAATTACTGCCAAATCCAGCTAAATCTCATTGGATCTTTGACGGATAAGGTGAAATCTCGCTGCTTTTCGATGTTTTTTGGTGGTTTCTGTTGGTTTTTGGCTTCACCCAAACTAATGCCCACTTGACGAAAAACCGATTCATGAAACTCGACCCTCCTACGTGTCGGTTGCGAGTTAGGAAGCTCCCCATCCAATTTGTTACAAGTTGGTTGTGGGTAGTGCACAAATCCGACCCACCCAACCCATGGATAGCTCTAGTATAACAGTTTTTTTGTGTCATGTGATATTAGCAAAAGGACCCATAGAAACTGATTCAAGATTCTCTATACCTCCTTGAGAAGAAGTGTGCTAAATGCAAAGATCAGCACTATAGTCTAATCCTAGAAGGTTGCTCGGCCAACAGAGTTATTCATAATGAGTTATACTTGCTAGGTAGCACAAATCAACCTTTAAGAGCAATGCTTATTTCATGGTTTGATACTACTATGAGATAATTCTAAATTTTTCTTTATTTTCTGTTTTGGCTAAGTATTTGGGTTTATGTATCAAAACCTGTTTATTCACAACTATATTTCCTACATCTATCTTATTTTTTTATAATAAAAATTAAAAACAAACAACAAACAACAAAAAAATGGAAAGAAAGAAAAGAAAAGAAGAGAAGAGATTAGCGCAAATAAAGATAGAAAGTTACTGATGTAACTGATCTCGTTTCAAATGGAAGCCTGCCAACTTTGCAGCATCCGTCAAAGCCTCCCTCCATTTCTTCACCATATCTTCATAAGTGCAATTCGGAAGCTGATCTTCTGCAAAATTTCCCTTCTGTTGTCGTACATCAGACGGAGACACGTGATAGAAAATAGGTAGCAACTTGAAAGTTTGATTAGACCTACTTTTGGAACAATCCATGATCAATACGAGCTCATTGAGGCACCACTCGGAATTAGCATAATTTTTGGAGAACACAATAACTGCCATCCTTGATGTCTTGATTGCTTGCTTCAGCTCTATCCAAATTTCTTTCCCTCTCTCAACGTCTTTGTCATCTATACATACACAAATCGTTTTCCTTTCTAAAGTAGTAACGAGATGGTCTGTAAAGTTTGCGCGGGTATCTTCACCACGAAAATTAACGAAAACGTCATATGTGCAAGGTGGGGTTGGTAAGGATGAAGAAGCCATGGTTGCATTTATGCTCAAGAACGAGCCAGTTCAGAATGAGAGAGAGCAATACGTTGAAGTCATAAAACCTACACCAATCCATGCAACTGATGACCAAAATTTAATACCACGTGCAGCGGCACGTGAGATTATTAAAACACAAGAAACAAGGCCCACAGAAAATACAGCCAAGTGGAGGGGAATTGAACGCCACAATGACCATCCTAGTAGTATAACCAATATTGGCTCACAGCAAACGGGGGTTAAACGAGCACAACCAGAAGATGGCCGCCAAGTGGAAAATGAGGATAGAAAACGGAGCAAGACCAGTGAAGACAACCAGGAAAAACTACTCACAACGGTGGAGGCTGCGGTGCAGCCCCGTCGAGAACAATGATCCTTCTAAGCTGGAACTGCCGGGGGCTTGGGAACCAACGTGCAGTCGAAGTCTTCTCTTACTTGGTGAGGGAAAAAGCTCCCAAAATTTTGTTTCTCATGGAAACAAAATAGTCAGTTGATGAAATGCGGAAGATTCAAGCAGACTTACCATATCGGTGTATGTTAGCAGTGCCGAGTATTCATAGAAGTGGCGGGCTGGCACTTTTGTGGATGGAGGAGGTGGACCTACATGTCCAAACTTACACACGTAACCATATAGATGCTCTTATTTTTAATGGCTCTAACCCTACATGGAGATTGACACGTTTTTACGAATGGCCAGAAGAACAAAGAAAGCATGAGTCATGGCAGCTACTCAAGCATCTTCACACTAAGTTCTCAACCCCTTGGCTCTGTGTTGGAGATTATAATGAGATCTTGTCATCTGATGAGAAGCAAGGTGGTGTACCAAAACCATTGAAACACATGGAAGCTTTCCGAGCTACCCTTCTGCATTGTGGACTTGAGGACCTTGGTTTTCAAGGCAACATCTTCACTTAGAACAATGGTAGACATGGGAATGCATTTATACAGGAACGACTTGACAGAGCATGTGCAACGGCGGCATGGAAGGAAATCTATCCGGGGACGCGGGTTTTTCATCTCCAAACCTCATATTCGGACCATATTTCGATAGTCATTACCACACAAAACCAAACCCAGCAAACTAGAAGAAGGAAAGTGCCACGAAGGTTTGAAGAAAAATGGACTTCCAACCCTCAATGTGAGACCGTGATACAAGAAGCATGGAGGGTAGCTGAGAGAAATGGCAGCCCTATGTTTAAGCTGTTTGAAAAAATCAAAAGATGCAGATTTGCCTTGGTGGACTGGAGCCGTGCAGCTAGTGTTAGTTCAAAAACATTACTCCAGGAGAAACAAAAACAATTGGAAGACCTATGTTCTTTAAACAGTGCTGACCATCTAGATGCTATTAAGGGACTAAAAGTAGAGATCAACAATCTGTTACACCAGGAGGAATTGTTTTGGCAACAACGGTCTCGCTCCATTTGGCTACCGGCGGGTGATAAAAATACCAAGTTCTTTCATCAAAGGGCCAGTCAACGCCGACGGAAAAATCAAATCTTGGGCGTCTATGATAGTGAAGGAAGGTGGGGCACATCGGAGGATAGCATTGCTCACACTGCAGAACACTATTTCCAGCAACTATTCACCTCTTCCCATCCAACCACTATTGATGGAGTGCTAAACTCAGTGGACAGATTGGTCACGCCAGATATGAATGCCACCCTCCTTCAACGATACACTCCGGAAGAAGTCAAGACAGCCCTATTTCAAATGCACCCTTCCAAATCACCAGGTCCTGATGGTATGACTCCATTCTTTTTTCAAAAATATTGGCATATTGTGGGGCGTGATGTTACAGTAGCAGTATTATCTGTTTTAAACTCGGGGCATATGTTGAGAAAAATGAACCATACACATATTATTTTAATCCCTAAGAAAAATGACCCGAAACACATGTCTGATTTTAGACCTATTAGTTTAGTCAATGTGGTGTCTCGTATCATATCAAAGGTTATTGCTAATCGCTTAAAGATTATCTTGCCTAACGTGATTTCTGATGCTCAAAGTGCCTTCGTGCCAAATCGATTAATCACTGACAATACTACTGTAGCATATGAGCTGCTCCACAGATTGCGAAACAAAAGGAAAGGAAGAAAGGGACACCTGGCTGTAAAACTCGACATCAGTAAAGCCTACGACCGGGTTGAGTGGACATTCTTGCAAAGAATGATGGTGAAATTGGGATTTGATCCTAATTGGGTCCACTTGGCAATGGAGACAGTAACCACGGCATCCTACTCCATCTTAATCAATGGTGAACCAAGGGGTTTTGTCACTCCTACACAGGGAATAAGGCAAGGAGACCCTCTCTCTCCATACCTTTTTTTTGCTATGTGCGGAAGGGCTATCAGCGCTATTGAGGAAAGCAGGTGAGGCAGGGGTGCTAAAAGGGATCAAATCATGCCAACATGGAGTTTGGGTGTCCCACCTCCTCTTTGCCGACGATAGTCTATTATTTTGTCAAGCAACTGTGGAGGAAGGGCAAAGACTTCTACAATTGCTAGAGCAATACGAAGCTGCATCAGGTCAAGCCATAAACCGACAAAAGACCACACTATTCTTCAGCAAGAACACAAAACAGGAGGTCAAGGAGTCACTTAAACAACTTTTTGGAGCAAGGATAATGACAGAATGTGAAAGGTATCTTGGACTGCCTATGGCCACAGGAAAATCCAAGGTTAATACCTTCAAAAACCTTCAGGAAAAAATTACAAAAAGAGTAATGGGGTGGAAGGAAAAATTTATTTCGAAGGCGGGAAGGGAGATATTGATTAAGACGGTGGCACAAGCGATATCGACATACTCTATGAGTATATTCAAACTGCCAAACTCCATATGTGACAACATAAATTCCTTGCTGGCCAAATACTGGTGGGGACAAACGCAGGCAGAGAGGAAACTACATTGGATAAATTGGAGAAAACTGTGTATGGCAAAGAAGGGAGGAGGGATGGGATTTCGTGACCTCCATGCATTCAACCTAGCGATGCTGGCCAAGCAAGCCTGGAGATTAATACATGAAAACCACTCTCTGTTCTACCGAGTTTATAAAGCTCGTTATTTCCCAAATTGCTCTTTCATGTTTGCTGAGTTGGGGAATAATCCTTCCTTTGTTTGGCGTAGTCTCCTAGCAGCAAGGGATCTCATCAGAGAGGGCTCACGATGGCAGGTGGGGGATGGTCGAAGTATTGGTGTATTCACACATCGTTGGTTGACTCACACCCCTGTACCACTAAATGACGCACCACCAGACATGAAGGTGTGTGAGCTAATCGACCACGACTCAAGACAATGGGACCGTGGAAAAATAGATGCCATGTTCAGCCCTCAAACACGAAATGAGATCATGTCACTGTCACTAAATAACCTTAACTCTCAAGACTCTGTTTGCTGGATGGAAACAGAGCACAAAAATTCTCCGTTCGGTCAGCTTATAAGGTAGCGATTCGCTTGAAGAACCAGCCCAAGGCAGAACATTCAGCAGCTCGGCTTCATGCGTGGACATGGAAAGAGATTTGGTCCCTCAATGTGCCACCGAAGATACGAACGTTTATATGGCGAGCGTGCTCTAATTGCTTGCCTACCCGAGACAATCTACACCGCAGGCGAGTGCGAATGGAACCGTTTTGTGACCTGTGCAAACAAGAACCCGAGACTACCACTCATATATTATGGACATGCCCCTTTGCAAGAAACGTCTGGGCATTGATCAAGGGAAAAATCCAGAAATGCAGTAATGGAGACAGTGACTTTTTTCTTCTCTTCAAGCAGATGCAAACTAAACTGAGCAAACAAGAACTAGAGACATGGGCGGTTACAGCTTGGGCTATATGGAATGCAAGGAATAGAGTATACTTTGAACAATTCCAACCTCAGCCACAGATAATTTGGGAAGGAGCAAGAGGCCTGCTGGAGGAGTACCACAGTTTTATGGAAGCACAAAGAATAGCGTGAATGTCCTGCTTTTCTCCATGCACATGGCTGTGTCAGCCTAATAGTTTCAACGTTTTGTTGTTTTGCTCATGGGCCCAGTGTTAATGTGATGTTGGTGACTCTCTCACCCGTGGTATTATACATGGGGTTGTATACTTTTTATGATAATAATACACTTTCTATCGCCTTTTACCTCAAAAAAAGAATGAGAGAGAGCAGATGAGGAGTGTAATTGTAGGTCAACCTATGTACATTTATATTATCAAAACGTTAGAGGAGAAGTTTAGAAGAGGCCGGCAATGAAGACAACATTTTAGGGAGCACAGATCCTATATAGAACACGACACTTACATGAATACAAGGTAATATGGTAGTTTTTGTTTAGTATACACCCTTGAATGAAAGTCAAAGTCCAACACCGAGAAAAAAAAAAAAAAATTTAAAGAAGTTGATGGATTAATATAATGTAATGGGGTCTATTCCCTTTGAGTTTTTGGGTGAAGATACTACAAATTTGATTCTCAAAAGAAAAAATAAAAATAAAAACTACAAATTTTATTACATATGCAACATTCATGTATTATGTTGTTAAAATCTACAAATTACATTTATTGTCATTTCAATTTTTATGATTTATGTGGTAAAATTTGTAGGGGCTTAGTATTTTCTATATTAATTTCTCTACCTTTTTACTTTTTTTTCATACGCATGGGCAGAGAAGTGGTCTTAGCCCCCTACCTCTTAAAATATTTCTCCCCCTCCCCCTATAAATATTAATTAAATTTTAAATTTTACTTATTGGCCTCCTGTCATATTTAATATATATATATTAAAGCATGTACACATGAGTCACTCTACAAGTATTAAGTGTTTGTGAGGTGTAGGAGGCAAGGACCGGTGTTCAAGTTTCCAAAAGAGATATTCACACGCATATACACTTAAATTAAACTAGAGTAAAATTTTTATCTTGTATATATAAAAATAAAAAAATAGTAATTAATTTTCTCATAAATTCAAACTTTCCAAACTTTTCTGAACTCAGTTAGTTCAATATACTATTACTACTGCAATAATAAATTTGTTTCAATAAGCTATTAGTTTCAAATTTTCATTGCAATAAATTGTAAAATAATTTATATTAATTTATTGCAATGATATCTTTATTTTAAGTTATTGCAATTTATCATTGTTGATGCAATAATTTAATATTATTGTGAATCTCTATGATCAAGCCCAAGGGAAAGGCTTTTAAGAGCTTTACAATTTCTATTGGAGACCAATTTGGAGGTAAATACTTTCTCTCCTTTTTTTTTTTTTTTTTTTTGTTTGAATAACAATTTAATTTGTAGGTTTTTTTTTTTATTCCAAAATAATCAACCATTTTATGTGAATGTTGCAAATATTTAAGAGGTCTTTCATGCATGGATGTCAATACCGTACCGTACCGGCCGTACCGACCAGAATATACCGTACCGACCAACAATCCGGTACACTCGACACCCTGTTTCATACCGGAAAAAATACCGGCAGTACCGGCCAATTTCGGGCAATACCGGCCGGTACAGAAAAAAGTTTTTTTTTTTTTTTTAAGTTTTGTAATTTTTGAATTTTTGTTAGGACAAAATGGTAACTTATTTGTATTAATTTATTGGTATTATTTGTTTTCTTAGTATGCAATGGTAACTTTTAAGCTTTCTATTTTATTTTATTTTTTTTTCCCTTTTAATTGATACTAAAGTCTAAAACCATGAATAACTAGTTCTAAATTGAGGAAATGTTTTATGGTAAACTTTTATATTTATTATAATATATATATACACAAACACATACATATATATATATATATATATATAAAATAGCGGTAAACCCGAAACGGTACACCGGTATTGACCGGTATCCGAAATATATTGTACCGGTGGCCAAACCGGTACGGTCTCCGGTACGGTATTGACATCCTTGCTTTCATGTTCTCTCTCTCTCTCTCTCTCTCTCTCTCTTAAATTATTTTGTTTTACAAATGAACATTTTTATTCTTAAATTTCTCCTTAACTACTAGAGGTCTAGAGAGTATTAATTGCGCTTTGTTTTATTTGTAGGACGTGTGAATTTTAATGTTGCTTACAAATTTTAAGTAATTTTTAAGAGATAGTAATTCATGCTTGCATGGCTCTTAAGAACTATAATTATTGATAGGCAAAAACAGAACCTTAAGTGCATGGAACGCCTAAGAACTATTTTTATCAGCAACATTAGATGCTTAAACTTTTGTAATGAACACCATAATCTTTCAATAATGAACACATGAATGCTGATTTTTAAAAGGCAAAGCAGCCGACTTTCCTATTACAAAAAGCAAATATTTCTATTCCTCTCCAATTATATGCCACATTCTAAATTTTTTCTTCATGAATCTATATTGTCGCATTTGCTTCATTTAAGTGGAGGCTATTGTTTCTATTATTTTCATCACTCCCTAGTTGTTTTTATGATTGAAAAATGTAGCAAACTCGAATTATGCTAAATTGAAGGTATTTTTTCACATGCAATTTTTGAATAGTTTTAGAGAAATGTTATGTCCACAACATTTTCACAAAAAATCTTATGTAGCAGGTTGTCTGTTACTAGTGGAAAAGAAAGTAGTTTCAATGGTGGATTCAAATTAAAAACCTATAATAACCCGTGAATTAGGATTTGTTGTGAAAATATTATGGATGTATCACTTCTCATAGTGTTATAATTACAATTTCATTATACTTCTCATAGTGTAATCTCAGAGGTTTTTTTTTTTTTTTTTTTTTAATTTCTAAAGGTTAATACCGAATTATAGTATCATTTTCCAATTTCTGAAATATTGATTATCACATTAAAAGAAAATTGTAAATTACACCCCTGACATTTTGGGTTGATTGTATTTTACACTCCAAATCTTCAAAAACTTGATTTTACGCCCTATAATTTAGTTCAATTCACCCCCAACGGTTAGTTTCTACTGTTAAGTGACACATCATTAGGCTAATGTGTTTTAATTTTGCCAAATCAATCCCAAAACTACGTTGTTTCAATGATGATGAAGTGAAGAGCTATCACAATCAAAACTATGTAGTTTCAGGCCTAAACTTAAAACACAAACCTATAGCCTAAATGACACCGTTTCAGGCCAAGCTCTAAAACCAAAAATAGAAACCACGAAGAATGGAGGAAGACCTCAGACCTCCCTAACCCAAACCCCATGAACCTCCGTAACCCAAACACCTCGACTTGGACTAAACCTAGATAGACCATTGGCTCACCTTGTGAACCCAGGCAGCATCAGTGGCCACATTGATAGTGGGCTACTCTTCTCTTTCTCTCTCTTTTCAGATTTGGATTTTGTAGTTTAATTTTTTAGGGTTTTGTTGATTGGGTTTGCTTGGGTTTTTAAAATTTTTTGGGTAAGGGTATCAAATTACATGAATAATAAACTATAATCATGATAAGTTACAGATCTCACAAACTCATAGTATTGTACTTAGAAGTCATGTGAGCGTATAACTTAGGGTTGTCCAACCCATTCGCCCACCTGCCTGTATCTGACCCGCCGCCACCTGATCCGATAGCTTTGGTGGTCAAACGCAAGTCTCGAGCTCAAAAACCCGACTTTTACAGGTAGGTTGCAAGTCCCCTCCTTCAAAACCTATGAAACCCAACCTACCTGAAGACTATTAGATTCTGGTGAATTCTCAAGCTTCCTGGAAAGTTTTTCAGCTTGATTTGATGGATTTCGGCGACCAAAAAAATTAGATTCGACAAAGAGACACCAACTCCGACGATTCTCGGCGTGATTTGGTGGAAACCTCACTAGATCCAACAAAATTGCTGCCAAATCCGGCTAAATCTCATTGGATCTTGGATGGATTGGGCGAAATCTAGCTGCTTTTCGGCATTTGTGAAAATATTTCTATCCAACATAACCTCACTGGCACCACAAACTACCCCTAAAGAAGGCTAAATAAATCTATCCAACCTTAAATAACTCAAACCTTGCAATCCAACAAAACCTCAATGTCGTGGACAAGATTTGATTCTTTGGGATTGATTGGTTACATTGTTGGGTCAATTTCAGTTTTTGGGATTGATTGGTCACTTTGTTGGGTCAATTCTGGTTTTGGGGTTCGTAGGGATAATGGTTTTTGTTTGTTTAAAGGAAGAGGCAATGGGTAGATGAAGGGGTTTTGCAAGGTAACGGGCAGAGGTGTGCATTGGGAACATTCAACAAAGATATAAACCTTTGGGAATAGTTTGTGTGCCGGTGAAGTTGTGGTGGTATTCTTAGTTGGTGCCGGAGGTAGAGGTTGATGGTAGTGGGGAAAAGAAGGAATTTTTTTTTCTTTTTTTTTGGTTATCCTTTATTTCAAGTAAAAGAAATTATTGACAAACCACATGCATCTATTATTGGTGTGGGTGTGTGTTCCAAACACTTTAACTTTTGTTATGAGTCCCACATTGGTTTGGAGTAAGCTCTCTCTTGTGTTTATAAGATATTGTTCTCCTTTAATGATCTATCAAAACCCATTCAACCATGAATATTCATTCTCTTTATTGTGAATAGAAACAGTCTAGCTCTCCTTTTTTTCCACTTTTTTTTTTTTTCTTCTTGGGCAAATCATATCAAACTTGGGTGGGTGGGATTCTTTGCTCAATCATGATTAAGGAAGGAGATATTGGTAGGTTGTTCTTGAACCTCCTTGAGGGGAAGTGTGCTAAATGCAACGATCAACACTATAGTCTAATCCCAGAAGGTTGTTCGGCCAATAGAATTATTCATACCGAGTTCTACTCGCCAGGTAGCACAAATTAACCTTTAAAATCAACGTTTATTCCGTGATTTGATACTACTATGAGATCATTCTAAATTTGTCTTTATTTTCTGTTCTTGCTAATTATTTGGGTTTATATCAATTCGATCAAAACTTGTTTATTCGCAACTATATTTCCAACATCTATCTCTGTTTTTTTTATAATAAAAAAATTAAAAAAAAAAAAAGGAAAGAAGAGAGTAGCATAAATACAGATAGAAAATTACTGATCTCGTTTCAAATGGAAGCCTGCCAACTTTGCAGCATCCATCAAAGCCTCCCTCCATTTCTTCACCATGTCTTCAGTGCCATTCGGAAGCTAATCTTCTGCAAAACTTCCCTTTTGTTCTCGTACGTCAGACGGAGACACATGATAGAAAATAGGTAGCACCGTGAAAGTTTGATTACACCTACTTTTGGAACAATCCATGAACACTACGAGCTCATTGAGGGACCACTCGGAATTAGCATAATTTTTGGAGAACACAATAACCGCCGTCCTTGATGTCTTGATTGCTTGCTCCAGCTCTATCCAAATTTTTTTCCCTCTCTCAACGTCTTTGTCATCTATACATACACGAATCGTTTTCCTTTCTAAAGTAGTAACGAGATGGTCTGTAAAGTTTGCGCGGGTATCTTCACCACGAAAATTAACGAAAACGTCATATGTGCAAGGTGGGGTTGGTAAGGATGAAGAAGCCATGGTTGCATTTAAGCTCAAGAACGAGCCAGTTCAGAATGAGAGAGAGCCGATGAGGAGTGTAATTGTAGGTCAACCTATGTACATTTATATTATCAAAACGTTAGAGGAGAAGTTTAGAAGAGGCCGGCAATGAAGACAACATTTTAGGGAGCACAGATCCTTTATAGAACACGACACTTACACGAATACATGGTAATATGGTAGTTTTTGTTTAGTATACACCCTTGAATGAAAGTCAAAGTCCAACATCGAGAAAAAAAAAATTTAAAGAAGTTGATGGATTAATATAATGTAATGGGGTTTATTCCCTTTGAGTTTTTGGGTGAAGATACTACAAATTTGATTCTCAAAAGAAAAATAAAAATAAAAACTACAAATTTTATTACTGTAAGGACGCGATTCATAATGACCCGTAATAGTATTGGGTTCGTACGTAAAAAGGCTCAAACAATATAATTTGTAGAGCGTGGGTGTAAAGAACTAGGTTAACTTTGGTATCATGAAAAGATTCACCCTCACGTATATTGAAAGTTTAGAGCTGGCACAACGATCCTTTTCTTTGGTAATCAATACCGTTCTTTTTCTCTCCTTTTGTTCTCTTTCTTTTCTCTATGTTTTTCCTTCTTTTCTTTTCTCTTGCCAAAGATCCTCCCTTTCTGCATGTTCTTCTTTCAGTTTATATACCCCCCTCAGTGTTCCATCCTTACCGCACACGTGTAGGTTGGGTTCGGAGGATTTCTTTCTGTCCCATCTAGCACCTACTGGAACTTCCTATGGGCAGCTGTAAGGCTGCTCCCTTACTGTTCAGGTATCACCTCCATATTAATGCGGCCAGAGAGTTGGTTGAGAGGTCATTAATGTGGAGGTAGTTGTAGTTATAGATATTTGTTTGTCTTATCTCTTTGATTCTTAGTCGGTTATTCTATCTTTAGTGGTGACTTAGTTCTGAGGTCTGGTTGCAACAAGACCGCGTTCCGATCGTCCTCGGACACATACTGCCGAGGATTATGGCGTCCTCAGATGAATACAGAACTTAACCCTCGTGATACTGACCACCACTCCCTTCAGTAATTACCTTATGACCTAACTTGGCTTCCTCGGACGGATATGCATCCTCAGACGGGCCACAGGCCCAACACTCCTGAACTTAATGGGCCTATTGATCGAACGGCCCCCACAATTACATATGCAACTTTCATGTGTTATGATGTTAAAATCTACAAATTACATTTATTGTCATTTCAATTTTTATAATTTACTAGCTGCGAACTCGTGCGTTATGCGTGATAATTATTTTTATAGTGATTTTATTAATTTTTTTTTTACAATTTAAACTAACCTAATAATAAGTAATGTATTTCGTAATTATATTTTTATTTATTATAGGAATAATTATAAATGTAATATAGGAACAATCCAAAACACCAAAAAAACGTAAACTAAAAAAAATTAATAAAACTTAACAATGATTAATTGAACCAATATTAGGATAAAATTTTGTTTTTGATAATCTATTAAGGTTATTTTCTTTGTAAAAATTATAATTTTGGCCGCTCAAAACATATTATCAAATAAACAATTATTACCAAAATCTAAGAATTAAATTTCTATACATGCATTGTTATAAAATAATTGTGGGGCCCAATAGCTTATGGGCCGGGCCTGTTTACTCATAGGGAGTCCAAAGGCCCAAGCCGAAGAGAGCTATGGCCCAAGACCAAATAATGTAGAGTATAGGATAGTCTTAAGATACCGCCGAGGACCGCTCAGTCCTCGGCAAACCCAAAGTCCCACCGAAGAGAGGGGCAAAAACGGTATATGACTAACTTTGAAAGAAAATCTAAAATATCCGGGGAAAGCTGCCCTTATTGCCATTCAATGCTCTGTACCTGACAGAGCCGCATTCTTTGGCTTTTACGAACACCCCCAACGACTTTGGATATGGGCTGATGGGACAAGTATCAGTCTTGGAAAGTTTAACCCTACACGTGGACGAAGGACAGCGAACACAGGCCAGTATAAAAGGGAAAATAAGTGACCTAGAGAAAGAAAGGAAAAAAGAAAGGGCCAAAAAGGAGAGCCTCCCAGCCCACCTCCAGGAGAAAGACTCCAGGGGTGAAAACAACCCAACCATGTATGAACACCACGAAAAACCCACCGCCTGGTTACCAAGGCCTAACCTTTCAAACCCACGCTCTACAAATGATATTGTATGGGCCTTTTTACGTGCGAATCCAACCCTGTTGTGGTTTGACGCGAATCGTGTCCTTACAATTGGCGCCGTCTATGGGGAGGCTTGTGTGTTGGTATAGACGGTAGGTTGAGAGAGTTCCTTTGCCATTTTGAACAACTGGTTATACAGTTTTAGTGTAAAGCTCCGCTAAGGTCTATGATTCTTGATTAGAGGCTACGTTTATTAGCGTCAATCGCTTAGATAACTCTAGGGGCTTGGCTGAGGAGCTACCTCCCCTAAAGCCAGGGCCCCACGCAAAAAGAAAACTAGGTTTTGGACAGAACCAAGGCATTGCATAGTCCTCGGACTCAAGCCTATGGGGAAACCAACTACCTGGATGAGGAAAACTAGGTTTTGGACAGAATCAAGGCATTGCATAGTCCTTGGACTCAAGCCTATTGGGAAACCAACTACCTGGATAATGAAAACTAGGTTTTGGACAGAACCAAGGCATTGCATGGTCCTCGGACTCAAGCCTATGGGGAAACCAACTACCTGGATGATGAAAACTGGGTTTTGGACAAAACCAAGGCATTGCATAGTCCTCGGACTTAAGCCTATGGGGAAACCAACTACCTGGATGAGGAAAACTAGGTTTTGGACAGAACCAAGGCATTGCATGGTCCTCGGACCCAAGCCTATGGGGAAACCAACTACCTGGATGAGGAAAACTAGGTTTTGGACAGAACCAAGGCATTGCATAGTCCTCGGACTCAAGCCTATGGGGAAACCAACTACCTGGATGAGAAAACTAGGTTTTGGACAGAACCAAGGCATTGCATAGTCCTCGGACTCAAGCCTATGGGGAAACCAACTACCTGGATGAGAAAACTAGGTTTTGGACAGAACCAAGGCATTGCATAGTCCTCGGACTCAAGCCTATGGGGAAACCAACTACTTGGACTCAAGCCTATGGGGAAACCAACTACTTGGATGAGAAAACTAGGTTTTGGACAGAACCAAGGCATTGCATAGTCCTCGGACTCAAGCCTATGGGGAAACCAACTACCTGAATGAGAAAACTAGGTTTTGGACAGAACCAAGGCATTGCATGGTCCTCGGACCCAAGCCTATTGGGAAACCAACTACCTGGATGAGGAAAACTAGGTTTTGGGCAGAACCAAGGCATTGCATGGTCCTCGGACCCAAGCCTATGGGGAAAACCAACTATTTGGATGTGGAAAACTAGGTTTTGGACAAAATCAAGGCATTGCATGGTTCTCGGACTCAAGCCTATGGGGAAACCAACTACTTGGATGAGAAAAAATTTGGGTTTCAAAAGATTGGCTACTTGATAAAAATGCTAAGCTACTTAATCCTCGGCTTAAATACCATAAAAGGTTAAGGCCAACAAAAGCGTAAGGAAGGTGGGGGAATGCCCCAGTATTCAGTAGCCTAAGGGGGTTGTTCATTTGGCGGATGATATGTCTTCAGATGGTTATTTCTTATCCGGCATCAAGCCTTCGGTTCTTACCTCGGCTAGTTTGGGGTAAGTATTATTTTTCACGGGTCGGCCTTGTTGTGCCAAGCAATTCTATTAAAGTTATGGTGATATCTTTTTCTTAGCGAATACTTCGGCCATGGTTGTTATTGATTCAAATGCTATATTATTGTGCCGAACAGCACTTGCAAATTCGTAAAAACGCCTTTTTCTTTGATAAAGGGGGAAGACCCCATGTATTATGCTCTACGATCGGCGGTATTGTGCCCGGCCGACTCATTAGGCTCATTATAATGCCTTCTCTTTTCCTGTCTCATAAGAGTTTCAGTTTTGAATATTATTTGTTTAAGTCAGAATTATTAAGTCGGATTATTTTTGTAAGGATAAAGCAGGGTAGTATTTAACTGAATTATGTGTCTACGTATTGTGTCATCATTTCGGAAATAAAGAGATAGAACATGCGAAGTAAAGTAATAGCCATTTTTTATTAATATGAAGATGTATTACAACGTACGAAAAGGGGCTTAAACAAGCCTATACAAAAGATAAACTGTCGAAACAATAAAAAAAAAAAAAAAAAAAAAAAAAAAAGGAAAAACCTCAACAATGCAGATAAGTAAACAACCATATGTCTTGTTAAATTCGTCTCCGAAGTCCTTCCAAACTTTGTTTCAGTAGCGCCCATATTGAGAAAGGGACCTTCTGTAGAAGAAGATGGAGGAGATGGAGGAAGAAGATGGAGGAGATGAATGAAGAAGATGGAGGACATGAGTAGGGAAGGAGGAGAAGAAGAGAGAAGAGATGAAAAGAAAGAAAAATGAGCAAAAGAGGGAGAAGAGAAAGTACCAGGATGGATCTGGTGCTGGGAAGACTAAGAAAGGGAGGCAGAAGGAGGCGCCAGTGAACGAAGAGAGGAAGAAGCAGGGGCACTTAGTCCCTGCCTCGATCCTGACTCCTAACCCACTGGAGCCATATTAGGTATGCTCATAAGAGAGCGGTGGGTGGTGATAATGGGTGTTCTCGACTCAGTCACGCCGAAAGTTTGACGTGATGAGCCCCTGCTTCGGATTTTGGCTGAAAGGAAAGTGAGACAAATCTTAAGTCTCCGCCATCCTTGCCCTGACTGAGCCATTTCGAGCTTTATTAGAACATGATGCTTTGAGGAGGGGTATGATTCCGTCATCACTCGTTATAGTGAACGTATTATGATTTGGTGTATAACTGTTGGGTTAAATAAACGCTAAGGGAGGCTAAGGGTTTCAGATCTCAGAAAGATAAAAAGGTCTCTGTACGAAAGTGATAGCCTCCTACTTGTCTTCTTATAGGAAGGGCAAAACCGACGGTATTAAATTCGTTCAGGTTTCCAAAAGAATCTGAAGACAAATAGGCGTCCGTTCCGCTTCCCCACCTCATCAGACGAACCGTCAAATGTAAATGAGTCTCGTAAAGGGAAGTCATTAAAGGCGCATCTTGGACAGCCAAACGGCAGGAGCGTGTCAAGAGTAAATTAAGGGGAATACCCTGTAAACCGATATATTTTCTGGGCAGGTGGAGAACCGCCAGTATCAATGAAAGGCTAAATTAAATGAGCCGTAGTAACGGTTCGGTATTACCAAAACCCACCTTTCCAACTCAAAGGTCGGACAGTAGGGTTTTGAGGGGCTATTGTGGGGCCCAATAGCTTATGGGCCGGGCCTGTTTACTCATAGGGAGTCCAAAGGCCCAAGCCGAAGAAAGCTATGGCCCAAGGCCAAATAATGTAGAGTATAGGATAGTCTTAAGATACCGCCGAGGACCGCTCAGTCCTCGGCAAACCCAAAGTCCCACCAAAGAGAGGGGCAAAAACGGTATAGGACTAACTTTGAAAGAAAATCTAAAATATCTGGGGAAAGCTGCCCTTATTGCCATTCAATGCTCTGTACCTGACAGAGCCGCATTCTTTGACTTTTACGAACACCCCCAACGACTTTGGATATGAGCTGATGGGACAAGTATCAGTCTTGGAAAGTTTAACCCTACACGTGGACGAAGGACATCGAACACAGGCCAATATAAAAGGGAAAATAAGTGACCTAGAGAAAGAAAGAAAAAAAGAAAGGGCCAAAAAGGAGAGCCTCCCAGCCCACCTCCAGGAGAAAGACTCCAGGGGTGAAAACAACCCAACCATGTATGAACACCACGGAAAACCCACCGCCTGGTGACCAAGGCTTAGCCTTTCAAACCCACGCTCTACAAATGATATTGTATGGGCCTTTTCACGTGCGAATCCAACCCTGTTGTGGTTTGACGCGAATCGTGTCCTTACAATAATAATAATAAAAATAAAATTGCAAAAGTTAAAATTTGTCACTTATCCGATTATTTTCGTTTGGCTAACCTTTACTTTTCTTTAAATAAACGGCATTATAAAGTACTTCTAATACAATTATTAAGAGTACTTTGTCCACCACAAAGGATTAGAAAATAAACAAAAATTAGTAAAGTCTCATGGTTTAACATCTAAATTGAGCACTATAAAAAATCATGCTATGTAACAGAATAAATACCAAATTATCCAAATCATGCTATGTAATAGAACAATATTATATTTTTATATGCTATATTTAAATCTTTAGAACGCAATAGGATAACATTTAACAATCAAAGAGAATAAATAAAAATAAATAAAATAAATTAAAAACAGCAACAACAACAATTTAAAAAACAAAACTAAATCCCAATTTAAAAAACAAAACTAAATCGCATTAACCCAAAACAGAGTTTTAAAGAATATAAAAGAATTATCAACCTAAAGTAGAGATGCAAGAAAAAAAAATCCACCAAAAAATTTAGAGAGAGAGAGAGGGAACCCTTTTTTTTGTGAGGGAAAACTATGCATAGAATAGAAGAGATAATGACAAATTTATAGTAAGAGAGTGTGAATAAAAAGATAAAAAAATAAAGGAAGATGAAGGGAAAGAGGATGAATGATATTAATGTAAAGGATAGTGAGGAGATGAAAAGGTAAGGGAGGAAGAAAAATTGAAGAAATAGTGGGGAGATAAAATGGTAAGGGAGAGAGAAAGGTTAAAGAAGTGTAAATATTAAAAAAAAATAAATGTTAAAAACAATTATAAGAAAAAAAAAATACCTAAAGCTTGAAAGGCTTCAATGTTTATTTTTTATTTTTATTTTTTTCCTTTAAAATGAAAAGGCTCACACAAAACCCTAAAACTAAACTGAAAAGGTTTTGGGTTGGGTTTGATAGTTGAATTAAATAAATAAAAACTGGGTTGGATTAATTATACAGATTTATTATAGAGCGATAGTAGATGTAAATAAATAAGTAGTGCGTTGGATTTATTATAGGGTAATAATGGAAGTAAATAAATAAGTAGTAGGCTGCATTTATAGGACTGAAAATTGTAAAAACCATTCTAAAATTATAAGACAAATTATATTATAAAAAAGAAAAGAAAAAAAAATGACGTGGCAGTTAATGTGGTGCAACGTGAGAGCATTTTAAAATTGTAGGACAAATTATATTTTAAAAAAGAAAAAAAAAATGACGTGGCAATTGATGTGGTGCAACGTGAGAGCAGCAGCATTAAACGCTATGCTTCAACTTTTAGTATAGGATAGTCTTAAGATACCGCCGAGGACCGCTCAGTCCTCGGCAAACCCAAAGTCCCACCAAAGAGAGGGGCAAAAACGGTATAGGACTAACTTTGAAAGAAAATCTAAAATATCTGGGGAAAGCTGCCCTTATTGCCATTCAATGCTCTGTACCTGACAGAGCCGCATTCTTTGACTTTTACGAACACCCCCAACGACTTTGGATATGAGCTGATGGGACAAGTATCAGTCTTGGAAAGTTTAACCCTACACGTGGACGAAGGACATCGAACACAGGCCAATATAAAAGGGAAAATAAGTGACCTAGAGAAAGAAAGAAAAAAAGAAAGGGCCAAAAAGGAGAGCCTCCCAGCCCACCTCCAGGAGAAAGACTCCAGGGGTGAAAACAACCCAACCATGTATGAACACCACGGAAAACCCACCGCCTGGTGACCAAGGCTTAGCCTTTCAAACCCACGCTCTACAAATGATATTGTATGGGCCTTTTCACGTGCGAATCCAACCCTGTTGTGGTTTGACGCGAATCGTGTCCTTACAATAATAATAATAAAAATAAAATTGCAAAAGTTAAAATTTGTCACTTATCCGATTATTTTCGTTTGGCTAACCTTTACTTTTCTTTAAATAAACGGCATTATAAAGTACTTCTAATACAATTATTAAGAGTACTTTGTCCACCACAAAGGATTAGAAAATAAACAAAAATTAGTAAAGTCTCATGGTTTAACATCTAAATTGAGCACTATAAAAAATCATGCTATGTAACAGAATAAATACCAAATTATCCAAATCATGCTATGTAATAGAACAATATTATATTTTTATATGCTATATTTAAATCTTTAGAACGCAATAGGATAACATTTAACAATCAAAGAGAATAAATAAAAATAAATAAAATAAATTAAAAACAGCAACAACAACAATTTAAAAAACAAAACTAAATCCCAATTTAAAAAACAAAACTAAATCGCATTAACCCAAAACAGAGTTTTAAAGAATATAAAAGAATTATCAACCTAAAGTAGAGATGCAAGAAAAAAAAATCCACCAAAAAATTTAGAGAGAGAGAGAGGGAACCCTTTTTTTTGTGAGGGAAAACTATGCATAGAATAGAAGAGATAATGACAAATTTATAGTAAGAGAGTGTGAATAAAAAGATAAAAAAATAAAGGAAGATGAAGGGAAAGAGGATGAATGATATTAATGTAAAGGATAGTGAGGAGATGAAAAGGTAAGGGAGGAAGAAAAATTGAAGAAATAGTGGGGAGATAAAATGGTAAGGGAGAGAGAAAGGTTAAAGAAGTGTAAATATTAAAAAAAAATAAATGTTAAAAACAATTATAAGAAAAAAAAAATACCTAAAGCTTGAAAGGCTTCAATGTTTATTTTTTATTTTTATTTTTTTCCTTTAAAATGAAAAGGCTCACACAAAACCCTAAAACTAAACTGAAAAGGTTTTGGGTTGGGTTTGATAGTTGAATTAAATAAATAAAAACTGGGTTGGATTAATTATACAGATTTATTATAGAGCGATAGTAGATGTAAATAAATAAGTAGTGCGTTGGATTTATTATAGGGTAATAATGGAAGTAAATAAATAAGTAGTAGGCTGCATTTATAGGACTGAAAATTGTAAAAACCATTCTAAAATTATAAGACAAATTATATTATAAAAAAGAAAAGAAAAAAAAATGACGTGGCAGTTAATGTGGTGCAACGTGAGAGCATTTTAAAATTGTAGGACAAATTATATTTTAAAAAAGAAAAAAAAAATGACGTGGCAATTGATGTGGTGCAACGTGAGAGCAGCAGCATTAAACGCTATGCTTCAACTTTTAGTATAGGATAGTCTTAAGATACCGCCGAGGACCGCTCAGTCCTCGGCAAACCCAAAGTCCCACCAAAGAGAGGGGCAAAAACGGTATAGGACTAACTTTGAAAGAAAATCTAAAATATCTGGGGAAAGCTGCCCTTATTGCCATTCAATGCTCTGTACCTGACAGAGCCGCATTCTTTGACTTTTACGAACACCCCCAACGACTTTGGATATGAGCTGATGGGACAAGTATCAGTCTTGGAAAGTTTAACCCTACACGTGGACGAAGGACATCGAACACAGGCCAATATAAAAGGGAAAATAAGTGACCTAGAGAAAGAAAGAAAAAAAGAAAGGGCCAAAAAGGAGAGCCTCCCAGCCCACCTCCAGGAGAAAGACTCCAGGGGTGAAAACAACCCAACCATGTATGAACACCACGGAAAACCCACCGCCTGGTGACCAAGGCTTAGCCTTTCAAACCCACGCTCTACAAATGATATTGTATGGGCCTTTTCACGTGCGAATCCAACCCTGTTGTGGTTTGACGCGAATCGTGTCCTTACAATAATAATAATAAAAATAAAATTGCAAAAGTTAAAATTTGTCACTTATCCGATTATTTTCGTTTGGCTAACCTTTACTTTTCTTTAAATAAACGGCATTATAAAGTACTTCTAATACAATTATTAAGAGTACTTTGTCCACCACAAAGGATTAGAAAATAAACAAAAATTAGTAAAGTCTCATGGTTTAACATCTAAATTGAGCACTATAAAAAATCATGCTATGTAACAGAATAAATACCAAATTATCCAAATCATGCTATGTAATAGAACAATATTATATTTTTATATGCTATATTTAAATCTTTAGAACGCAATAGGATAACATTTAACAATCAAAGAGAATAAATAAAAATAAATAAAATAAATTAAAAACAGCAACAACAACAATTTAAAAAACAAAACTAAATCCCAATTTAAAAAACAAAACTAAATCGCATTAACCCAAAACAGAGTTTTAAAGAATATAAAAGAATTATCAACCTAAAGTAGAGATGCAAGAAAAAAAAATCCACCAAAAAATTTAGAGAGAGAGAGAGGGAACCCTTTTTTTTGTGAGGGAAAACTATGCATAGAATAGAAGAGATAATGACAAATTTATAGTAAGAGAGTGTGAATAAAAAGATAAAAAAATAAAGGAAGATGAAGGGAAAGAGGATGAATGATATTAATGTAAAGGATAGTGAGGAGATGAAAAGGTAAGGGAGGAAGAAAAATTGAAGAAATAGTGGGGAGATAAAATGGTAAGGGAGAGAGAAAGGTTAAAGAAGTGTAAATATTAAAAAAAAATAAATGTTAAAAACAATTATAAGAAAAAAAAAATACCTAAAGCTTGAAAGGCTTCAATGTTTATTTTTTATTTTTATTTTTTTCCTTTAAAATGAAAAGGCTCACACAAAACCCTAAAACTAAACTGAAAAGGTTTTGGGTTGGGTTTGATAGTTGAATTAAATAAATAAAAACTGGGTTGGATTAATTATACAGATTTATTATAGAGCGATAGTAGATGTAAATAAATAAGTAGTGCGTTGGATTTATTATAGGGTAATAATGGAAGTAAATAAATAAGTAGTAGGCTGCATTTATAGGACTGAAAATTGTAAAAACCATTCTAAAATTATAAGACAAATTATATTATAAAAAAGAAAAGAAAAAAAAATGACGTGGCAGTTAATGTGGTGCAACGTGAGAGCATTTTAAAATTGTAGGACAAATTATATTTTAAAAAAGAAAAAAAAAATGACGTGGCAATTGATGTGGTGCAACGTGAGAGCAGCAGCATTAAACGCTATGCTTCAACTTTTAGTATAGGATAGTCTTAAGATACCGCCGAGGACCGCTCAGTCCTCGGCAAACCCAAAGTCCCACCAAAGAGAGGGGCAAAAACGGTATAGGACTAACTTTGAAAGAAAATCTAAAATATCTGGGGAAAGCTGCCCTTATTGCCATTCAATGCTCTGTACCTGACAGAGCCGCATTCTTTGACTTTTACGAACACCCCCAACGACTTTGGATATGAGCTGATGGGACAAGTATCAGTCTTGGAAAGTTTAACCCTACACGTGGACGAAGGACATCGAACACAGGCCAATATAAAAGGGAAAATAAGTGACCTAGAGAAAGAAAGAAAAAAAGAAAGGGCCAAAAAGGAGAGCCTCCCAGCCCACCTCCAGGAGAAAGACTCCAGGGGTGAAAACAACCCAACCATGTATGAACACCACGGAAAACCCACCGCCTGGTGACCAAGGCTTAGCCTTTCAAACCCACGCTCTACAAATGATATTGTATGGGCCTTTTCACGTGCGAATCCAACCCTGTTGTGGTTTGACGCGAATCGTGTCCTTACAATAATAATAATAAAAATAAAATTGCAAAAGTTAAAATTTGTCACTTATCCGATTATTTTCGTTTGGCTAACCTTTACTTTTCTTTAAATAAACGGCATTATAAAGTACTTCTAATACAATTATTAAGAGTACTTTGTCCACCACAAAGGATTAGAAAATAAACAAAAATTAGTAAAGTCTCATGGTTTAACATCTAAATTGAGCACTATAAAAAATCATGCTATGTAACAGAATAAATACCAAATTATCCAAATCATGCTATGTAATAGAACAATATTATATTTTTATATGCTATATTTAAATCTTTAGAACGCAATAGGATAACATTTAACAATCAAAGAGAATAAATAAAAATAAATAAAATAAATTAAAAACAGCAACAACAACAATTTAAAAAACAAAACTAAATCACAATTTAAAAAACAAAACTAAATCGCATTAACCCAAAACAGAGTTTTAAAGAATATAAAAGAATTATCAACCTAAAGTAGAGATGCAAGAAAAAAAAATCCACCAAAAAATTTAGAGAGAGAGAGAGGGAACCTTTTTTTTTGTGAGGGAAAACTATGCATAGAATAGAAGAGATAATGACAAATTTATAGTAAGAGAGTGTGAATAAAAAGATAAAAAAATAAAGGAAGATGAAGGGAAAGAGGATGAATGATATTAATGTAAAGGATAGTGAGGAGATGAAAAGGTAAGGGAGGAAGAAAAATTGAAGAAATAGTGGGGAGATAAAATGGTAAGGGAGAGAGAAAGGTTAAAGAAGTGTAAATATTAAAAAAAATAAATGTTAAAAACAATTATAAGAAAAAAAAATACCTAAAGCTTGAAAGGCTTCAATGTTTATTTTTTATTTTTATTTTTTTCCTTTAAAATGAAAAGGCTCACACAAAACCCTAAAACTAAACTGAAAAGGTTTTGGGTTGGGTTTGATAGTTGAACTAAATAAATAAAAACTGGGTTGGATTAATTATACAGATTTATTATAGAGCGATAGTAGATGTAAATAAATAAGTAGTGCGTTGGATTTATTATAGGGTGATAATGGAAGTAAATAAATAAGTAGTGGGCTGCATTTATAAGACTGAAAATTGTAAAAACCATTCTAAAATTATAAGACAAATTATATTATAAAAAAGAAAAGAAAAAAAAATGACGTGGCAGTTAATGTGGTGCAACGTGAGAGCATTTTAAAATTGTAGGACAAATTATATTTTAAAAAAGAAAAAAAAAATGACGTGGCAATTGATGTGGTGCAACGTGAGAGCAGTAGTATTAAACGCTACACTTCAGCTTTTAGTAATTATAGATGTTGTAAAATTTGTAGTAGCTTAGTATTTTCGATATTAATTTCTCAACCTTTTTACTTTTTCTTCATACGCATGGGCAGAGAAGGGGGCTTAGCCCCTACCTCTTAAAAAATTTTCCCCCCACCCCTATAAATATTAATTAAATTTTAAATTTTACTTATTGACCTCCTGTCATATTTAATATATATATATATATATTAAAGCATGTACACATGAGTATTAATGGTCCCTTTCATATATATATATATATATATATTTTTTTTTTTTAATTATACAATAAGTATAAATATCTCTTTTTTTTTTCTTATTCTAATATTCACTTTTATTTTGCCATGTATAAATCATTCATTTTTGGAGTATAATAATAATAATAATCACTATGTGAATGGTGAGTTGACCGGCAATTAAACTTCCAAATAGAGATTTTGCTTAAAAAATTTAGACCCCCCAATTTGGCATCAACACCACTCCCCCCTCCCTCTTTGTCTTCTGTCAAAATGCATCCCCATCTCTTCCCAACCATCACGTTGTCCTTGATGATAGTAATCCATTGTCCAACATCTTTGCGTGCGGATAATGAGAAATACCTCACCTGTGAGGCACCATTTAACTGTGGCAACTTTTTGAACCTCAATTATCCATTCTGGGCATCCGATCGACCAAACTATTGTGGCCACCCTAGTTTTCAGTTAAACTGCAGCAGCGATGTTCCGCAGATCAACATCACTACCATGAATTACAGAGTCCTTGAAATCAATAACTCATCACGGACTCTTAAGGTTGCTAGGATGGATTACTTAAACACGATTTGCCCTGCTGCGTTCGTTAATACCACCATTGATAACAACTTATTTTCCTATATTACTTCAAGTGATACGAACCTGACACTCTATTATAATGCCGTACGCCTGTAGTAACTATTCCAAATTTAGTCTTTTATCAGTTTAATTGCTCCAGAAGCGGCAGTAACGAGTTCATCAATTACTATAATCTGAACTCTCAGACTTTTTTGGCAATTAGCAACGCTATCGGAGCATGCAACTACTGGGTCAATGTTCCAATTTTGCAATCAGAAGTTCCAACTAATGCAACTTATGATGCAGTACTTACAGCTATTGATAGCGGTTTCATGTTAGAGTGGGATGCAGATAATTTCCAATGTGATACATGCCTCGAGGCTGGAGGGCTGTGTGGTTCCGACCCAACCACGGGTACATTCGCTTGCCATTGTACAAGCGGGACTTTTGCATCCGGTTGTAGCACTGTATCGACAAGTAAGCATCCATTTTTGTTGCCATAAATTCTTATTTCATTTCTTGTCTAGTTGTCTAAGTCGTTTAGATGCTCAGTTACTAGCATCTATATTGGTAACTGCCTTGTGCTACTCTCATTTTTTTCCTTCAGCTAGCCAAACTGCAGCTATACCATAGTTTTCATCAGACTAGAGGATTAAGATCAAATGTTTAGGAAAAACTCTGACCAAACGTTTAAGATCAAATATAGCATCCATCATATATTTGAACTTCATATATACATCATACAAGTCCATATGACCTGAATCAAAATCATCTGTCCTACACTCTCTGTTCCACACCATGCTCCAAAATCTAAATGAGTAACATGTCCCTTAATTCCTAATTTTATGCTATTTTATTTAACTTACATAAAATAAATAAGAAAGAAAAAATCCAACACATATTTGTCTCTACCCGTCCTACTACCAACTTCCGCCCAACGCCACCAACATAAGTTCATTGGCGCCGTCAACTCCAGTCACAACCAAGTCCTAGAAAAACTACAGTCGATTTGAATACCCACCACCACTGTCATTGTTGACTTTGTCTTGGCATCAGAAAAGTTGCTCCCTTCAATCCAAGAATAAGTAAATATTTTCCTCTGGTCAATGACGGTCTAATTCCTTGTTATCTTTGCGAGAATATGAAATTGATGGACGATTAGTATGTTTCACCTAACTACTTAGATGGGATCAAAACCAAGTCAAGTTCTGGGATAACATTTATTAAGGATTATGCTTTAGACACCGACTTCCTCTAGTAGCAATTATGTGCTGTAACAATGTGAGCAATTAGAGATTATGAAGTTTTCAAATTACGTCATTTGTCCACTATTCTACTAAAAAATTTGTACCTATTTAAAATTGCTGAGTCAATAGTTAGTTTATGTTTTAAAAAATTTTATTGTTTAGTAATTTTAAACAGATGGATAGTCTTTAAGTAAAATGGTTGGTAAATGACATAATCCACCACAAGAATATTATAATTTCTTGATATTCTGCTAGGCTTAATCTGGGAATGCAAAGGTGATTAACCTTTTCTAGCATTAGGATTTTTCAAACGTATGCACCTAACCTTCCTTGACTGCATACCTATTATCAACCCTGTCTATGAATTTTGTTCTTTTTATTTGGGTTCTCTTGATAGAATTCAACTGTCAATCAATTTAGTCCATCAGGGTGCGAAATTTCTCCTATTCCCATTTGAAAATCCTAATCAAACCCTGTCTATCAATTTTGTTCTGTGTCTATTTGGATGCTCTGATACTACTTTTCAATACATTTAAATTAAGAGATTAAATATATAATCCCACACACATTGCGATGATTTTTTTTTTTTTATTTGAATAATTAATTAACATGTTTATCTACCTTTATGAGTGTTATAAGCTATTTCTAACCTTTTCTAAATAATAATAATAATAATAAAAAATACTAATTACAATTTTAGTCTGTATAAACTAAAATTATTTTCAAACCAATTAAAAATAAAATTTAGACACAGTGCATGAACGATCAAGTTAGTTCAAGATTGATTTGACTTCAAGGATGATAAAAAATGTCTCCGGAAAAGGCTAACCACCTTGCCAATATTGTTTTCAGTCCGTATTTGTCCTCTTCCATTATTTCTATTTTCTATATGACTCGATCCTCTAGCTGTCTGAGTTGCAATATCTCTTTGCAGGCTGGCCCAAGATACTTTAAGGTTTTAGGCGAAACTGTTAAATGGGATCTTTTTTGCTGTTTAAATATCTACTCTATATTATTAAATTTATATATATATATATATAAAAATATATATATTTGCTGTTTAACATGCAAAATTATTAATTAAGTTTTAGTATTAAAGATCTTTTAAAATCTTCTTTTTTAATTAATAATAAGTGCATTATTTCATTATCTTCTAACTCTATTTTATAAATTTATTGTTCATTTACAAGGCTTTCAACTGAATTTTTAGTTATATTTTTTTATTGCTAGTGACAAATTCGTCTAGAGATCTTTTTGAGATATGGTTTAAAAATAAATTTAAAGTTTTTTGTATCCAAATTCACCAATTTATCTAATAAAACCAAATAGAATAAATATTTTTTGTGGCGGGGCAAAATAGACTAAGCTAACTTCTAACCTCACACAATTTATTTATAGAGATGGAATGCCAATCAACTTTAGTTATCCTTTTGAGAATAAATTGATCAAGTGATATTAGAATACGTGCTTGGGATATATGTAAGTCAAGGAAATTGAATAATACTAGTCTTGAATTGATTAAGTTATGCTCCTCGAGTTTACTCCGAGGTGTAGGTTTACACTTGTTCTTATGTTACAAGGCTATCACTCTCTTTTTTCTTCTCTCAAAATGCTTCATCCCCCACTTCATAGGGATCTCTCTCTTATATAGTCATTCAAGCTGTATCATGGCCTTCCACTTGGAGGACTAGGACTTATTTCCTCTGATACTTGTCCTATCAGGGCCTTATTAGAAGGTTTCTCTATTATGCTATAAGCTGTGATGACACTATTCAGAAGTCATTCACCATTAATGCGGCCAGCTAAGTGGGTGTAGAGCCTTAAATGCGGAGGTAATAGATGCTTTATCTGTACCCTTCCTTCTCTTGCTTGATGACAAACTTTCCTTCTTTTCCTTGATATGTGCCTGATGGTCTTCAGACTGGACTTCGGCCTTTCCGATGACATATCAGTCCTCGAGGCTCTCAAGCATTCTAATCTTCTTGGGTTTGTGGTTGTGTTGTCATATTTAGCTCTAAGAATTCTTTGATAGAACTTCCTAAGGTGTGCTCCTTTGGTGTTGATCTCTTCTCAATCATTCCTGTCCTTGTCTTTTCATCCTCCCACACTTTTCAAAAAATGAAAAACAAAAGCTAAATGAATGCATAAACTAATAAAGAACACCTAATTAGACCAAGAAACAACGAATCAAGTGGCTATACAGTTTAGTGTTAGAATTTTTTTTATATTTTAAAATGAGAATTAATGAATTAAAAAAGAAAGATAAAAAAGAACAAAACGATATATGTAGAAGAGTGTAGTCACTGTAATACAACCACTAGAGGAGTCTTTACCAAACATTTGCCTCAAAAACCCATAACCTCTAGGTCCTCTACCATGTTCTTTAAAAAGGAAAAATATTGTCTAACGCTACAGCTTGAATGATAGCCTTGTAATTTTCCATAATTTGGGAGAATATTTTAGCCTCTTCAAGTAATCAATTTTAGTTTAGGATTTTTGGAAAGATAGAGAAAAGTTTGGTCTATGTTTTTACTTTTTAGTGTCTAGGAGACTCAAATTAGTCAGAATTCTGACCGTTTGAAAGAAAGAGTCAAACAAAATACACGTATATTGAGATTGAAATTTTTATGTATTGGCTAAATTTTGGGGCTTAATTAATTCTCTCCAAGGTAAGTAATAATCCTAAATTTTCTTCTACGGGTCTTTTTTTTTTTTTTTTTTTTTTTAAATACAACATTGGATAAGTATTAACTAATATTTGAGATTATATTTTTAAATTTTGTTGATCTGGGGCTTTTTTTTATGGGGGCCTTAGGCAATGGCATCAATTGCTTCTACTAATTAGCCACCCATGTTTCTTTGTTTTCCAGGTTAAATCTTGTGGTTTACTTCCTTGACACTTAATAGTATTAAGTATTAACTAATAATCACTGATATTATGTTTATGTTTGTGCTGTAGGATCATCTCTCAAGCTAAATGTTGGGCTTGTCATAGGTATGTAGTATAGTCATGGCAAAGTTGTCAAATGAAAATCGGGTTAACATTGGTTACACATGACAAAGTTTCCTTTCTTTAATTACAGGTATTGCGGCTGCTGTGCTTGGGATTATAGTAGTCTGTATCATAATATGCTGCCTTAGAAGAGAACAATTGAGTAAGGCATTGATCTTTTGGAGGACAGCAAGGAAAAACGATGAAAATGTCAAGGCATTTATATTGAATTATGGTTCACTTGCTCCCAAGTATTATAGTTATTCAGAGATCAAGAAGATGACCAACTCATTCATAAACAAACTAGGGCAAGGAGGATATAGCAGTGTATACAAAGGAAAGCTACCCAATGGTAAGCTCGTGGCAGTAAAGGTTCTAAGTGAATCCAAAGGCAATGGAGAAAAGAAACAAACAAAGGTACCTGTAAAATAAACTATAAGTTCATTTGAAATATTAATAAAATTATTAATTATTGTTGTTTAGTTGTTTCATTAATTTGTTTGTCTTTTATAAACTATAATTTGTTTTATTGTTGATTCATTAATTTTTAAATTATTAATTATTGTTTAGCCTAACATAATTTAATTTGTTTATTTTTTATTATGTATTAGTTAATTAAATTATTAATTATTGGTGTTTAGTTACTTCATTAATTTTTTTTTTTTTACTAACTACTAGCAGTCTAGCATGCACACACCCCTACCTTTGCATGCCTTTACTTCCCCAATTCAAATATCCCACCCCTGACCCCACACCACACGGCCCCATGGCCACATCTACCCCCACTCAACAGACAAGATTCATACTAGATGAGCCAATCAGATAAATTCACAAATCACAATATACTAAAAAAATAAATAAAATAATAAAAAAAGACAAACTCACCAACACCAACTAACCAACACAGTGACACACCAACGGATAAAGTAATAAAAAAAAAAAAAACAAAGGCAAATAAATTGAATAATTATAAAGACTTGAAGAGAGAGAATCAATTCAAAAAGAAAGAGAGCTCTCTCTCTCAGTCTCAGACCACAGTCCACACCACAGTCCACAGCAAAACCCAAAGACTAAGAGAGAAAAAGAGAGAGAAGTAAAGTGTAAAATACCTTGAGGCGTCGCAAGCTCTAATCCGATCAGCGACGCATACACTGAGCTCTCTCTCTCAATTAGTGTCGCAAGCTCTAATCCGATCGGACCGATCTCCGATGCCCGATCCAAGCTTTGTTGCTCGAGTTTCAGGTAGAGGCGCTGTCACCATGTCTCGCCTATGTGCTTGATGATGAGGTTTCAAGCAGAGGCGTAAGGTGTTGTCCTTGATGAGGTTTTTTTCTTTAGGGTTTCTAATTTTAGGTTTTGCTTTAGCTTTACCATTTGATGATTGAGGCGGACGCATATTTGAATTGGGTTTTGGTTGGTTGGAGAATACGTTTGGGTTGGGCCTTTGGGTATTTGTTTAGGATTGATGTTGTGCTTTTTTTTGCGGGGGGCTTGCTCTGTAAAATCCAAACAAATTTGTTCTTTAAAATCATAAGGTTTTACAAAATTTTTTTTTTTTTTTTTCTGGCTGAAAGCTATACGTTTGGATTTGGCCGACATAAGATTTTAGTTCAAAATTTGTTTGGCATAAAAAGTTTTGAGAGTGTTCTTGATTTTGCTTGAGGGAGTTCCTATTTTATTTTCTAAGAGTAAACAAATAAAAAAATTTTAAATTATTATATATAATTTTTTTTTTCAAGCCAGGGTGTTCTTAGGAACACCCTGACCTCAATGTGGTGCCGCCATTAGAAAAAAGGAGAAAAGAGTGAAGTGAGGACTGGTGCAATCTTGGAGAGCTGCTTGAGTGAGACCAAGCAAAAGAGAAGAGAAAAATATAGAGAGCAAGAGAAAATTGTAAGAGATATACAGTGAAAAAGAGAGCAATGAGTGAAAAGAAAAAAATAGAATTTTTCTGTGCTCAAGTTGTGTCTCTAAGTGTTGTAATCTCTATTTAATATAGTGAAATTATTCGAAGTTTGTCCTATGATTTTTCCTTCAAAGAGAAAAAGTTTTTCACGTAAATTTTTGTATTCGTGTGTCGCTGTACTTCCATTATACACTAGTACTGCTGAAATTTATTCAAAGTTATATGGAATTTTCCCCAGCAGAGTTAACCTGCAATGTAACTTCCAAATAGAGATTTTGCTTAAAAAATTTAGACCCCCAATTGAGAATCAACACCACTCCCCCCTCTGTCTTCTGTCAAAATGCATCCCCATCTCTTCCCAACCATCACTTTGTCCTTGATGATAGTAACCATAACCTTAATCCATTTTCCAACATCTTTGCTTGCGGATAATGAGCGATACCTCACCTGTGAGGCACCATTTAACTGTAGCAACCTTGTGAACCTCAGTTATCCATTCTGGGCATCTAATCGACCAAACTATTGCGGTCACCCTAGTTTTCAGTTAGACTGCAGCAACAATGTTCCGCGGATCAACATAACTACCATGAATTACAGAGTCCTTGAAATCAATAACTCATTACAGACTCTCAAGGTTGCTAGGACGGATTACTTAGACACGATGTGCCCTGCTGCGTTGGTTAATACCACCATTGATAACAACTTATTTTCCTATATTACTTCAGATGATACGAACCTGACACTCTATTATAATTGCCGTACGCCTCTAGCTGCTTTTCCAAATCTTGCCTTTTATCAGTTTAATTGCTCCATAAACAATTCCAACTTTATCAATTACTATACCCAGAGCACTCAGACTTTTTTGGCAATTAGCGGCATAATCGGAGCATGAAACTTCTGGGTCAATGTTCCAGTTTTGCAATCAGCAGTTCCAACTGCTATAACTCATGATACAGTAATTGCAGCTATTGATAGCGGTTTCATGTTGGGGTGGAATGCAAGTGATTCCCAGTGTGATACATGCCTCAAGGCTGGGGGGCTGTGTGGTTCCGACCCAACCACGAGTACATTCGCTTGCCATTGTACAAACGGGACTTTTGCATCCGGTTGTAGCACTGTATCAACAAGCATCCATTTTTGTTGTCATAAATTCTTATTTCATTTCTTATCTAATTGTCTAAGTCGTTTAGATGCTCAGTTACTAGCATCTATATTGGTAGCTAGCTTGTGCTACTCTCATTTTTTTTCCTTCAGCTAGCCAAACTGCATCTATACCATAGTTTTCATCACACTAGAGGATTAAGATCAAATGTTTAGGAAAAACTCTGATCAAACGTTTAAGATGAAATATAGCATCCATCATATATTTGAACATCATATATACATCATACAAGTCCATGTGACCTGAATCAAAATCATCTGTCCCACACTCTCTGTTCCATACCATGCTCCACAAATCTAAATGAGCAACATGTCCCTTAATTCCTAATTTTATGCTATTTTATTTAACTTACCTGAAATAAATAAGAAAGAAAAAACCCAACACATATTCGTCTCCAACCCTCCTACTACCAACTTCCGCCCAACGCCACCGACATAAGTTCATCGGCGCTGTCAACTCCAGTCACAGCAACCGTTCCGCCACCAAGTCCAAGAAGAACTACAGTCGATTTGAATACCCACCACCATCGTCATTGTTGACTTTGTCTTGGCATCAGAAAAGTTGCTCCCTTCAATTCAAGAATAAGTAAATATTTTCCTTTGGTCAATGGCTTATTAATCTGGGATTGCAAAATTGATTAACCTTTTCTAGTAATTGGATTTTTCAAACGTTTTCTAGTATTTGGATTTTTCAAACGTATACACCTAACCTTCCTTGACCGCATACCTATTATCAACCCTGTCTATGAATGTTGTTCTTTTTATTTGGGTTCTCTTGATAGAATTCAATTGTCAATTAATTTAGTCCATTAGGGTCCTAAATTTCTCCTATTCCCATTTGAAAATCCTAATCAACCCTGTCTATCAATTTTGTTGTCTGTCTATTTGGATGGGGACTTTTTTGCTGTTCAAATATCTACTCTATATTATTAAATTTATATATAATATTTATTTTATTATTTATTTATTTTATTTTTTTGCTTTTTAACATGCAAAATTATTAATTAAGTTTTTGTATTCAAGTTCTTTTAAAATCTTAAGCGCAATTATTTTATTGTTATCTTTTTATTGTATTATTTCATTATCTTCTAACTCTATTTTATAAATCTATTGTTCATTTATAAGATTTTCAACTGAATTTTTATATCAAAATTCACAGATTTATCTAATAAAACCAAATAGAATAAATACTTTTCAAAAAATGAAAAATGAAAAACAAAAAAGAAATGAATACATAAACCAATAAAGAACGCCTAATTAGACCAAGAAACAATGAATCAAGTGGCTATACAGTTTAGTGTTAGAATTTTATTTATATTTTAAAATGAGAATTAATCAATTTAAAAAGAAAGATAAAAAAGAACAAAATGATAGATCTAGAAGAATGTGGTCACTGTAAAACAACCACTAGAGGAGCCTTTACTCTTTACCAAACATTTGCCTCAAAAACCCTTAACCCCTAGGTCCTCTATCATGTTCTTTAAAAAGGAAAAATATTGTCTAACACTACCATTTAAAGTAAAGATGGAAGATCTAGCAGCAAATTGCCATAATCTGGGAGAATATTTCAGCCTCTTCAAGTAATCAATTTTAATTAGTTTAGGAGTTTTGGAAAGATAGAGAAAAGTTTGGTCTATGTTTTTACTTTTTAGGGTCTAGGAGACTCAAATTAGTCAGAATTCTGACCGTTTGAAAGAGAGAGTCAAACAAAATACACGAATGGTGAGATTGAAATTTTTGTGTATTGGCTAAATTTTGGTGCTTAATTAATTCTCTTCAACGTAATTTAATAATCCAAAATTTTCTTCTACGGGTCTTTGTTTTTCTAAAATACAACATTGGATAAGTATTAACTAATATTTGAGACTTTTAAAAAAAATTTGTTGATCTGGGGCCTTTTATTATTTATTTATTTATTTATTTATTATGGGGGCCTTAGGCAATGGTATTAGTTGCTTCTATTGTTGAGCCACCCCTGTCTCTTTGTTTTCCAGGTTAAATCTTGTGGTTTACTTCCTCGACACTTAATAGTATTAAGTATTAACTAACAATCACATCCTATGTACTCTCGCTGATATTATGTTTATGTTTGTGTTATAGGATCATCTTCCAAGCTGTGTGAAATTGTCATAGGTATGTAGTATAGTCATGACAAAGTTGTCAAATGAAAACCAGGTTAACATTGGTCGCACATGACAAAGTTTCCATTCTTTAATTACAGGTATTGTAGCTGTCATGCTAGGGATTATAGTAGTCTGTATCATAATTTGCTGCCTTAAAAGAGAACAATTGAGTAAGGCATTGATCTTTAGGAGGACAACAAGGAAAAATGATGAGAATATCAAGGCATTTATATTGAATTATGGTTCACTTGCTCCCAAGCATTATAGTTATTCAGAGATCAAGAAGATGACCAACTCATTCATAAACAAACTAGGGCAAGGAGGATACAGCAGTGTATACAAAGGAAAGCTACCAAATGGTAAGCTTGTGGCAGTAAAAGTTCTAAGTGAATCCAAAGGCAATGGAGAAGATTTTATTAATGAAGTTGCAAGCATTAGTAGGACTTCTCATGTTAATATCGTCACTCTTTTAGGTTTTAGTTGTGAAAAGAACAAGCGAGCTCTAATATATGAATTTATGCCCAATGGTTCTCTAGACAAGTTCATATACCATCGAGATTCTTCAGCAACAAATTGTCATTTGGAATGGAAAACATTGTACAAAATTGCAGTTGACATTGCTCGAGGACTAGAATATTTACATCGAGGTTGTAGCACAAGGATTCTGCATTTTGACATAAAACCTCAAAATATTCTTTTAGATGAAGATTTCAACCCAAAAATATCTGATTTTGGCCTTGCTAAACTCTGCCAAAGAAAAGACAGCATTGTATCAATGCTTGGCATGAGAGGAACAGTAGGGTATATTGCCCCAGAAGTATTTCGTCGGAACTTTGGAGGGGTCTCTCATAAGTCTAATGTCTATAGCTTTGGAATGCTTGTTCTTGAAATGGTTGGAGGAAGAAAGAATTTTGATAATGGAGTGTCCAACAGTGGCGAAAAATATTTTCCAGATTGGATTTATAAAGATCTTGAACTAGGTATGGGTGGAAGAACATATGGGGTCATGACAGTGGAGGAACAAGAGACAACAAGGAAGATGATACTGGTGAGTTCATGGTGCATTCAGATAAATCCATCTGATCAACCATCCATGAATAAGGTGGTAGAGATGTTAGAAGGAACCCTTCATTCCTTACAAATTCCACCAAAGCCTTTCTTGTGTTCGCGTAAAGGGTCACTAGTAGATTCTTCCACAACTACGTAAAAATGAGCCAAAAGTAATTTACAAGGAAAAATACAGATCCAACATTGGGCAGAATAAAAGAAACATTCCTCATCATTCATCACATGTATGAATTTCTTATATTTATGGCTTGAATTATACATGATATGTTTTACTCTTGACTACGAAAGTTGATGAGAGTACCATACTTGTCTTACTTTGTGATCCCGATGTGGATCTAATAATTGGAATTTCTTGCTCTCACTTTGTGGTCTTACTATGGACCAAATAATTATAATTTCAAAGCTACAATGCCAAAAATGGAATGTTAAAATTCCATTGTTGTACAGGAATATCCCAAAAAAATTTATTGTTGTTAACAATATAAAGACAAAGAGACTTTCTAAATAACTATATATATGATGTGTGTATAATATTGTACAAGAGAGGACATTACATAGGCACAATATGTGTGAAATACAAGTAATATATGTGTCTTGCAAGTACAATACATTGGGATCTTGATGAGTAGAGGAGATTCAGCCATAGATTACCTTTCATGAGATCTTGATGAGTCATATGGCTATCAATTTTAATGTGCTTGGTGTGTTCATGGAAGACATCATTATGAGCAATATAAATAGCACTACGATTATCACAATAAAAAGGAATTTCAGTGAGTTGTGGAGCATCCAAGTTAGCCAAGAGCCATCAAAGCCAGAAAAGCTCACCAATGATGCCAACAAAGGCACGATACTCAGCTATAGTGTTGGAATGAAAAACAATATATTGCTTCTTGCTACGCCATGAGACAATAGAGGTACCATGTCGATGCCTCGTAGCTTTTGACCACCCTGAAAGGCGATATGTGCTCTCCACCTGTGTGGATAGGACTGGAAACAGGCAATGGGCACTTGCGATCCCTTCCCCCTCTCTTCTCCTTCTGAGAATGATGCACGGTTTGGGTTTGAACTATGACTAATGAGTCATTTTTAATTAAAGTTCAGGAATCGCCACCAATCATTGGGTATTTCTAGGTATGATTAGTCACCTGACTCTATTTTGATTTTATTATCAATCTTTAGGTTAAGAAAAAT
Source organism: Quercus lobata (assembly GCF_001633185.2). Classification (NCBI taxonomy): domain Eukaryota; kingdom Viridiplantae; phylum Streptophyta; class Magnoliopsida; order Fagales; family Fagaceae; genus Quercus; species Quercus lobata. The sequence goes on from NC_044913.1 coordinate 47,720,644, forward strand.
GTCAGATTTTTCCTAATCTAAATGGATAATAAAAAATCTTAATTCTTGGATTTAGAAGTCTGGTTATATGTGGGGAAGGTGCTAGGCACCACACAACACCTATCATGAAACAGCCCTTTGTTTTGGAAAACTATTAATTTTTGGTCATTGGCAAATAAAAACAAGCTATTGGCAGTAGCTTTCAAGGCTTTCAAGAATTTGGGCTTTGAGGTTTGATTTGGGAAAGATGTGTAGCTTTTATCAATGCTTTGCTAACACATTGGAATTACTACCAAATTTACATGACAAAAATCTGGCAACACTTCACCTTATTTTTGTGGTGAAAATCCGGCAACATTTTAGGTCAAGTTAGTCGTGGAACGCAAACTTATCCTCACCAAGCTTTCACAGTGAGAATAGAGCAAGAAGATGCCACATTTTCACAATAAAAATCCGATAGAGTTTCACGTTAGGTACACCATGGTGCATCAGCAGGGTTTCATGCCTATATATTCGACATGCATCACTATGCTTAGACTAAGGCATGTTGAGGCTTACGAAAGCACTAAACACATGTTGCATGTCATATACATGGGGAAACCGATGTCACTAGCTAACATGGATAGGAGCAATCACACATGTGGAAGATAAACATGACAAACGATTGGGTTAGGTCGGGTCAATTAGATTGCAGGTCAAAACGGGCTAGGTTAAAAGATGGGTCATTTTAAACAAGTTGAAAACAGGTTGGACCAATTGGGTTGCGAGCGGGTCAGGGCAACGCTTATTTTCATGTGAAAAGAAAATAATAAATATTTTTAGAGAAAATGAATCAAATCAATTAAGGAAACGTATTGCACAAAATACCCTTTTTTTTTCTTTAAGTGGGTACCTATTATTATTAGACTATTTATGTTACTATTATATATGTGAAGGGGGAAAAAAAAACCAAAAAATATAAAACTTTCCATATCCTTCCAATTCCGATAGTTTTAAGCATGACTAAAATTGTTTACAATCAGAATGTTTATAATTATAAATTTACAACTTGAGAGAGAAATAAATTCTAGGCGAAAAGCACATTTTAGTCCCTACATTTTTAGGTTATTCCCATTTTAGTCCCAACATTTTATTTTTACTGCTTTTAGTCCCTATTCTGAAAAATGCTTCCCATTTTGGTCCCTGCCAATACATCAGAAACGGAAAAAGCTAACGTGGCAAATGTTAGGAATAAATAATATTAAATTGATGTCCACATGGCCTAATTTAATAATAAAAAATGTTTTTTTGCATTAAAAAATGCCCCATCAGCATTTAAATTAAAAAAAATTAATTTATTAATTTTAACTAAATAAAAAAATTAAAAACAGAATTAAAAACTAAAAATCATATGAATTGAGATCTAAGTGTGTCTTGAACAAGAACACAAACCCAGATCCAAGAACATAAACCCATAAATTAAAATAAAAAAAAAATAAAAAAAAAACCAGTAAATCTTTGTCACTGAGAAAGTAGAAACAAACAGAAAAAATAAATAAATAAGAAAAAACCCGAATCCTCAACACTACCACAGATTGGCCACAGAGCCTCAACAAACCCCAAAAAAAACCCAGATCCTCTATGCTTCTCTCTTTCAGATCAGGATCGATAGACCACCCAATCACTACCGCACACGCGTGCCATAGCTCCAAACACACTGTAGACGAAGCCGAAGTTGGTGCTGATGCTGATGCACCCACCACCAAATTCGAACCCAACCCACCACTGGTGTTCAACCTGGCTACAGAGAACGACGTGAGGATGTTGAGGACAACCCCAACGACGGCGCTTCATCCTCCTCCGTGGTGTTCAGATCGATCAGGCCCATTATTAGATAATTATTAACTGTTTTGAAACAATAAAGCAAAAGAAAGAAAGAGTTTTGTTTGGGAATGAGTGAAATGAAAGAGTTTTGTTTGGGAATGAAAGAGTTTTGTTTAGATCGTCCTCTCTCTTTCTTTCTTTCCTTTTTTTCTTATTTTCCTTTTTTTCTGTTTGTTTCTACTTTCTTAGCCACAAAGATTTACTGGTTTTTTTTTTTTTTAATTTCTGGTTTATGTTCTTGGATCTGGGTTTGTGTTCTTGTTGTTCTTGTTCAAGACACACTTAGATCTCAATTCATACGATTTTTAGTTTTTTATTTTTTTATTTAGTTAAAATTAATAAATTAATTTTTTTAATTTAAATGCTGACGTGACATTTTTTAATGCCAAAAAACATATTTTATTATTAACTTAGGCCACGTGGACATCAATTTAATATTATTTATTCCTACCGTTTACCACGTCAGCTTTTTTCATTTCTGATGTAACAGCAGGAACCAAAACGGGAAGCGTTTTTCAGAATAGGGACTAAAAGCAGTAAAAATAAAATGTAGGGACTAAAATGGGAATAGCCTGAAAATGTAGGAACTAAAATATGCTTTTCGCCTAAATTCTAAGAGCACAAAAAGTATATATTTTAAGTTTTAAGTTTACACATTTCAGATTTAAAGTTCACTAATGATATGGACTTTTAGACTTTTTCTTTTACTTTAGTTTTGTTTTTTGCTAGTTAGACTTAGTGTTAATAACTTAGTCTTAGTATTTAACTCTACTACTTAGTATTTAACTTAGTTTTAGATGTTTAGTAGTGTAGATGTATAGTTGTAGATGTTTTTGCCTTTTGTATTGTTTTTTTCTTTAAATTAACTCTTCTTTTTTTTAACATATAGGGGCATGGCCACTACCACTGGTGGCTACTAAATGGCTAGATAGTGTTAGTGTCAGTGTAGTGCTTTGTGCATTTATGTTTATGGACCTAACACCTTGGCATGTAGTCTAGATATTTTTTTAGGAAAAAAAAAAGTTAAAAAAAAGGGCTAGGTTATAGATTAGCTAGGTCGGGTCGGGTTGGCCCGCAAAAAAAAAAAAAAGAGTAGGCCAAGGGTTGGCCCGTTTTTTATTTAGGCTGAAAATTCAGGTTCAGGCCAAGTAAAAACGGGCGGGTTTGGGTCAGGTCAGAAAATTTCGGCCCATTTTGCCATTTCTAGTGGAAGATCATGCGCCCAATGAAGTATGAATATACATATACAACATATGCCTTGTGATGAGAAAGCAAAATGTCATATTTTTCTCCCTTAATGTTTAGTCATCTACACTCATTTGGTGCCTAAATGTACTCATTATTCTTATACTTTGATTTAGGATGCAAATGGAGGCATTAAGTGCAAAACGTAGTTAATTGGGCGATTTTGGACAACTTTAACATCACTTCGTAATCTGGGCATAACTCTCTCATTCGAGCTCCGATTGAGATGATTCAAGATGCTATGGAACTCCAAGAAAAAGCTCTACAACTTCCATGTTTTGAGTTTTGAGAGATACGGGCTGCATCAAGGTCAAAATCGGGCTTTAAGTTGCTGCACCTGCACTATTGACGTATCAAGGTCAAAATCGGGCTTTAAGTTGCTGCACCTGCACTGTTGACGTTCTATAATGTTCCTTTGCCTGAAATTCTAATACATGGATCTGATGCGGTTTATTTTCAAAAGCTTCCAGATCCGATGCATGAAAATTCCAACTGAAAAACACCAATTTCCTAGTTTTATTAGGAATTTGTTTTATTTTTAATATTTTTCCTTAATTAGTCAGATTTGGATATTATTGTTTAGAATATTTTTAGGAGATTTTGTAGGCTTGGGAAAGGGGGAATTAACGCGTAAAAGAGGGGAGGAAAAATCAGACTTCACACGTCTCTCTCTCCCCTCTTCTCTAATTTATCCTTCAAGTTTTCATCATGGCCCTACTTGGCTAAACTTTTATACTTGGTCGAAGGAAATTGAAGCCTCGGAATCAATAAAACTGTGAGATCTAATTTGTTTTTATTGTTCAATTTATGCTTTGAATATTGGATGTTCTTTTGTGCCTATTTTCATGATTGTCTTGTTTAATTACTAGGAGGCCTACTAGTGTATTATTCATTGCAATCTATTGCTAGGTTAGATATCAAATCCGTAATTGTTTGATCTCTCTAACTTGTGAAGCAACCAAGATTTAATGATTTGCTACGTCAAAAATTATTAGATCTTAGGAAGAACGCTCGACTAAATTAAATACAACCGCTTGTGTTTGTGTTGTTTAGTTTCATCGATCTCTCTAATTCTTAAGGCTACTACTAGATTAAACCTTTAGCACTTGTCTTAGGTTGTTTAGTAGTTAGGATTTATTAGATCGCTTGTTTTCTAATTAATTGCGACTAAGGAGAGATAGGAAAATAGTTCCAATGGTGAATATTCAAAGTGTGAATTGATATATACTTGCATCGATGATCAGTTGTAAAATTCTGATAGTGGATGTTGACTTAGACCAAGGTTTGTTCTTTTGATTGATTTCGATACTTTAATTTGAATTTTTCCTTAGTTGTTTTTCTTAAAATTGTTTTCATTATACTCAAACCCTCCCCCCCCCCCCATCCTTGTTCACATAGCATAAAACTAGGCTAAATACTCTCTGTAGGAACGATCCTTACTCACACCACTACATATATTTTTTAGGAGTATAGGTTTTATTTTTGGTTGCCTACAACAGCACACCACCTTGAATGCATATCCACACTCCAAGGTCAAGAGCATCAATGATTAGGAAGGGGTTGCCTTCCTAACCACGAACATTCATCATCTGAAGTGCATGGCTACCTTTACAACATAAAGCATGCACAATATATCAACAAAACAGAGTGAAAATGTAGACATATCCATACCTAGAGAGTGTGGCCCAAGCAAAATACAAGGAATGGAAACCTTAGTCTAAGAAAGCTATAGACATGGTTCTAAAGAAAGGCTAGGAAAGAATGGACCTCACGGAAAGGTTAAGCCCCTAAATCTGCTAATATATGCCCTTTTGCTTTTCCCTTGTAAGTTGCGTGCATGCTCCATCCATCACATGCAATAAGCAAACAAGAACTCAAAGTAGACAAGCAAATACAAAGCAAACGAGCAAAGGAGGTAAGCATGTAAAAGAAAACGAGCAAAGGAGGTAAGCATGTAAAAGCAAAAAAGTAAAGGAGGAAAGCATGTAAACAAACACGCAAATAAATAGAGCCTGTGAACAAACAAATGCACAAAGAGAGTATGTATTCACAAGGGACAAATGTATGTTTGGATTTGGTTTCCGTGGATCCATTGAATTGAGTTATGGATGACATGCGTGCCAACTAGCAAAGCTCCTAAAAGTGGATCTTGAGATTTCATGTTTAAGGACGGGTGTGAATTTGCACCAAATCATATCTTGGAGCAATGCTTAATGACATGGACAAACAAGCAAGAAAACATGTATGAACAAGAAAAATAAGTATGCAAATGTGCAACCAATATAAAGAGATCACACAAGATGGAACAAAGAAAGACAATAAACACAAAGGAGGCAAAACATGTTATCACACTCAAGGATAAAAGCTAATCATGTCATAACATACACTTAAGGCTAACATGAGAAACCCTAACATGCAAAGCTAAGCAAGAGAGAGAGGCAAGGCAAAAGCATGCCAACATCATCAAGATATGATCTCAAACAAGCGATTACACCCAACACAAGCAATAAAGGGAAAAGATGCAACCAAACATAGGCAAGAAAAAGCACAAAAGGCAAAGGAAGCATGTTAAAGATGCAAGAAGCGAGATCTAAACATGCAAGCAAGGATCTAAAGATGAACATGGATCTAAGCATGGAGTATCCAAACATGGCATCACCAAAACCCAAACCCAACAACCCATGGCCAAGGACACCCAAACAACCACCATAGAATCTGATCATTACATATCAAAGTCAAAACCCTAGCTTGGCCCATGGAGAAGCTTTGTGCTTTAGTGAGTTTTCTGTTACAAACCTTGTTTTAGGTGGCTATGATTTGTTCAGTTTGGGTTTGGGTTTTCTTGAAGGGATCGAGACCACAGCGAATCTTTGGTCATTGTTTAGGTGGTAGTGGGTTGCTGGGTTTTAGAGATGGGACGAGACAGTGACGGGGTTGGGTTTCGGTTGCTATGGGTTGGTCATGGTCTTTTTGGTTTTGGTGGCCATGAGTTGGTTTTGATTGTAATCTTGAGATTCAAGCAGGTTTGGGCAACCATGGAGATGGCTTTGCCCTTAAAGATGGTTTGCAACTATTTGGGTTTATGTGGGTTAGTAGGATACGTGGAATGATTTAATTAGGGAGTCTAAGAAACTACAGGCAAGGTGTTGTATCTAAAACTCATCTAAAGTATTAATGTCTATTTTTTCTTCTAATATTCATTTTTCTTTTGCTATGTATTACTCATTAATATTAGAAGTATTTAAAGCATGTGTTTATAAAACACATGAGTATTGAAGGTCCCCTTCATTTAAAAAAAAAAAAACATTTTGTACATATACCCATTTAAGTATTAATGTCTCATTTTTTCTTCTTCTAATATTCACTTTTACTTTGCCACATACAAATAATTTATTTTAAGAGTATTCAGAGCATATATTAATGAAAAATCATTAATTTTAGAAGTATTTAAAGCATGTTTTTATAAAACACATGAGTATTGGAGGTCCCTTTCATTTAAAAAAAAAAAAATAACAAAGTTTAGCTACAAAATTGGTTGTACCTAAGGCTACAACTTCCTTTAATAAAATTAACATTACTACATATTTTGAAAATCTAACTGTTGAATTACATGTTTTTTACGCTTTTAATTCACTTGTCAAATTTTGTGTTAATCAAATATTATTTATTATATAATCTATAAGCTTATATTTTATGGATAATTTTAAACTACAAAAACTTGAATTTAAACAATTTATTGATAACATAGTTATTGATTTTTAATTTTTTAGAAATTTTGTAAGCATGGAGGATATAAAAAGAAAATGCAATCTAATAATGGATTTGTCAAAATTCACCTTCAATAAAAAGATATTGAGTAAGATTGTAACCTTAAGTTACAAACAATTTTGTAGTTAACTTTTGTCCTAAACTTGTTTTTGTACAAATACCCATTTAAAGCATTAATGTCTCATTTTTTCTTCTAATATTCACTTTTATTTGCCACGTATAAATAATTTATTTTAGGAGTATTCAAAGCATATGTTCATGAAAATATATAGCTACATAAATCTCTTTAGTAAAAGTTATTTTTATTTTCTAAAAACAAAATCCTTTTCTTTTCTTTTCTTTTCTTTTCTTTTTTTCTTTTTTTTTTTTACAACTCCTTTTCTTTTTTTATTTAGAGCTAGGGAAATATGAGTGCACATTTTTCTCTTTAGTTATAAGAAAAAATATTATGATTTTTATAGTTAAAAATTTGGGACATTTTTAAAATTTTGTCATTTATAAAAAAAAAAAAAAAAAAAAAAAAAAAAAAAAAAAAAAAAAAATTAGTTAGTATTATTATTATTATATTATATTTCTTTTATATTTCATCATGTTAAGGCATATCAAATTGGCATAGCTTGGCCCTTAAATATATTTTTTTTTTACTCCACCACTAGTCATATGTGTATAATTTCATTTAAATTATTTAATAATTAATAAAAATTCAATTTTTAACTAAGTATAAAATATGTAAATATACCCAATCGACCTAAACCCAATTAACATGAGTTGAATTGAATTGATTTCTACACATGTAAAAGCATTCCTATTTGGGAATGCAAAACCCATTAAAATGCAAAATGCATTTCCAAATACGCAAAATCACACCAACATTCGAGAATGCAAAAAAAAAAAAAAAGAAAAAAAAAACCAACTTGGTACAGTAAGATTATATCTTAATGTGGCAACCTCAATTTCATTTTTCCCTACTCTCTCTCCCCGATCTCTATAGCCATTGAGCCTTCCAAGATTTTGTCCACCACCCATCATTGTCATCAGAAACGATGGCTTCGATTTGTGACGTATTAGATCCAAACAAATCCTTCTCCTCCTTAACCCCAAAATCCAACTTTTGCAAATACCCATTCATTATCATTCACTCTTTCTATTCCTCACCATGTTTTAGTAAGATCTCTAGAATTAATAGCCTCAAAATCAAAGAACCATCATTAGAGAGAGAAATTTAAGATAAAGAGAGATATGAGTTATGGGTGGCGGCGTTGCAATAGCTTGTGATGAGGTGGCCTTTTTTAGGTGGAGATTTTATTGTGTTGGGTATAAAAATGATTATTCTAATACGATGCAGTATAAGAGGTAGGGCATATTGTTAAGTGACAATGTAAAATAGAGAAAATGGTAAAAGTTAATTTATTTTAGATTTGTACTTCAACAATACATCATACATCCCATACTCTATTTTACAATATATTACATCAAAATAATTTAAAAAATTCTACTTTTATAATGAGACCAAACTGAATACACGAACAACAAAAACACAATACCCAAAGCATAATTAAAAAAAAAATGTAGGAAGATCTAAATATAGATCTTCATAGTAGCATTTTGTATTTATTTTTAATGTCCCACTCCATTTTAGCTCCTCGAATGTGGTAGTCATTTGTGCATTTTTGTGAATAGTAAGAGTTATTTTACATTTTGGCTCACCAAATGGAAATGCCGGTTTGAAAAAACAATACAAAAACAAAAACAAAAACAAAGAAACAATTTCCCGTCTGACCGTCCACACCCCAAAGAGTTTTGAAGTTTAAACAAGTCCAACCTTGGACGGTATTTCGTATCAAATGATATACTATATCAACGGTATTAAAATTCAATAAGCATAAAATATGTTTGCAAAAAAGGTCTGAACTAGGTCCAGTGTTTCTAGTGTGCTGGACTTGGTTGGATAGTAACATGTATTCAAAAATGGACACATATCACAATCCTAATATATATATATATTTTATACAAGATAGAAATTCTACTCTAACCTAATCTAAGTATATATGTGTGTGAAGCTCTTTCCTGGAGACTTAAACCTCGACACTTGCCCTCCACATTCTACAAGCACTTATACTTATAGAAAAATCATCGCACAAAAGGTGTACGACGGTCTAATATATTTTTCATTTTTTAACAAGATAGTTATTAATGATGCCGTAAATATCATCAGTGAGCTACACGATCTTCGCACGCTCGTAACGATACCTGCATAGAAAAGAGAGAAGACCTAATAGAGAGCACCGGTGTGGTGCCGGCCGAATACCCTCCAAAGGTCAAGTTAGGACTATTCTCACAACTCTAGAGTGCTAGAGAAGGGTAAATTATGCATACATTGATTTGTGAGGGTATTGGGGCTTTTATAGTAATAGAAGGTTGACCTCTCCTCCTTGGTGTAAAAGTCTTTTCCTCCTAGGAATCATCTTGAATAGTCCCAAACGTGATGGACAAGACATTTCCTTATAGAGAAGATATTCATTAATGCACATATCATCCAGAATCCTCTTCGTGCTAGAATTCCTATTTGCCTTGGGGTCCTATGGTGGTTAAGTGTGTGTCGCAAGTATTTCCATCTAGGGCTTCTAGCTGCCATGTGGATGTTTACGTGGGCGCTTGATCTATTCCTGTTACATTTGTTTTTGCAAAATCGGCCCATAACAAACTTTTGCACAACTAGGCTTGCCCTCTATCAGCCTTCAGATGTGGATTCGTCAGGCCCACTTCATCTAGGTCCGTCAACTTAGATTTTTACCCTCTTTAGTTGCCCCCTCACCCCATGGGTTTGTCATCTTTGAGTGGAAGGACCCATAAGGTGACGGTTCAAGGTTTAGGGGATGACAGTTCAAAGGCCTGTGGTTCGACGGTTTCAATACGGACGTCATGAATTGTGCTAACCCCTAATAGGCTATTCGGAAGCCATTTATGACGCGTGACACGTGTCACTCTTCCATTGGATCTTATCTTGGATCGAAGCATCACTTCGTCTTCCGTGCACTTCCTATATAAAATATCATACTCCTTCTCCTCTCATTTCTCTACTTTCCACTGAAACGCACTGTCAGAGCACATCTGTCATACTTGTCAAAGAACACTCCGTTCAGTTTCTGCATTCGTCATCAACAACCTTCATCTGTTCACTTGCTAACTTGGTAAGGACTCATTTCTTCACAAGTCTCTCTTATCCTCGGACATACTTTTTTTATTTTCCTAGACTTTATACACCCGTCACCCCTTTGAGACCCGTCAGAGTCTTAGATTTTGTTGTCACGTGTAGGCATGTCTAGTGCGTCAAGTAACTAGTCAGTTGTCCGTGACGGGGCGGATTACAAGGAAGTATATCCGTCAGGTCATAAAGACCAAGAGAGTTTAAGCGAAGACAGGAGTCTATCTGCCTTTTCCTTGTCCTCAACAAATGAGGATATGGAGATGGCTGATCCAGAGGTTTTTGATGACGTCAAGGAACTAATAAAATTCGTCGTAGGTGATAATGGACTTAGGGAGTTCATCATGCTACCGGAGTGGACGGTGCATAATTTTAGGTCCACCATCAAGGAGAAACACTTCAACATTCTTAGGGCCAATTTCCAAATTCCAGATAACATCCTCATCCGTCTGCCCTATAAGTCAGAGAAATGCTACTATGAAAGGGTGTATTTGAGAAGCTCCCTTCACCATGAGCTTTTCAAATACCGGGGCCTGTCTGTCAACCAAGTTTCCCTAAATGTCTAGAGGGTCTTCATAGCAATGGAGGTCCTATACGACATTATGTCAAATGGTAAGAGAAGGCTGACGGTGCGGGAATTCCTTCATTGCTACCGTCCAAATGAAATAGACAAATCAAAGGGGATGTATAGTTTTGTGCTCAAGAGTCCATTGTTGAAGGTTATATTTGAAACCCCAGACTCTAATAAGGATTGGAAGAGCCGTTATTTCTTCCTAGAAGGTGATGAGTGGATGTGTCGTCCAAGGGATACGAAACACATGTCCATCGACACGACTTGGGGCATATTGCCTCCGTCCAGTATGCACCCGTCCTAGTGTGTGAATTCTTTATTACCGTTCAGTTTATTTCAACATTTTTAACCGTCTACTTCTTTGCAATTAGATGTCATCCACAAGTTGAACTTAAGGAGTTCAGCTTCCTTGAGAAAAATTTTGCTAAGACCAAGCTGGAAGAAAGGACTTGGGCGAAATTAGTTTCACTAAATACCATCCATTGGTATTGTGACAGACCTGAACCAACACCAACAGCCATCAAGTACGATGCCAAAATTTGCAAACGTAAGTCCGTCGTTCTCGTTCTATTTGAATGGTTTTCTCTTTTTTTTATTATTATTTTTTTTTTTATCTTTAGTAATTAACTTCATCCATCCACCTTTACAGATATGGATGACGCTAAGAGGAGGGCAATGATCAAGGTGTAGGCTGCCAAGAAAAAGGAGACCGGCAACGTGGCTCCCAAGGGGACAGGCTCAAGCAACCCGTCCACAAAAAGGAAGCAGCTGCCCAAAAGGGACCGTCCTGCTAAGAAACCCAAAGTCCCTTTGGAGCCCGCTGTAGGGTTAATGGCCGAGGGTGCAAAGACGGTCACTCCAGTGAAGCACGAGGCTGGCAAAGGCCCTATGTCCACCCATCAAGAGAAGCCGCCCGTCCTCCTCTGTTAAGATTCTAAATATTCCTTGGAGTAGCTTTCGTCCATCATGTTGTCGGAGGATTATGAGGACTTGGGCAATCACTCCACGAAAGCCATAGGGAAGACGAGTCTTTTTGCAATCGCTCAGGTAATCCTGCCCGTCGACTTTCAATCTGTCCTTTCCACTTGGTTTTCCATCTAACCTCAATTTTTTCTTGGGTTTCAGGCCATGATTATGATAAAAGAGCTGATGGGATGGTGTCTTATCCACGAGACAGCCTTGGAGTACGTACGGGCTAAGGCAGAGCTAACAAAGGATGAACTGAACTAGCTCCAAAATTGGAAATCAAAAATGGAGAAGAAGTTTGAAATTTCGGAGAGGGTGAGAAAAGAGCTTGAGCAGAAGACGGAGGAAGCGAAGAAGGCCCTTGAGGATAAGGATAAAGAGATCCGAGACTTGAAGGATTAGCTCCGTCAGGCTAAGGAGGTGGCGATACGCGAGTACCGTGACTCCGATGCCTTACTATCCGAGCTTAAAGATTCTTATCTTCAGGGTTTTGACGATGCCCTCCGTCAGGTTAAGAAGACCTACCCTGACCTAGATGTTTCAAACATTAAAGTTGAAGATCAAGCACAAACCTCTGTCATGCCCATCACCTCAAAGAATACTGACGATCTTTTTGCTGAGGATGTAACTCAAGGCAATGGAGAGTCAGCCCAAGCACAAAATGCCCAAGATCAAGTCCAAATTGTGGTTGATGACACTCATTAGGAGAAGGATGCAGACCCTCAAGAGTAGTGATTTTATTATTATTATTATTATTATTATTATTATTATTATTATTATTTTGTAAATTGGGAGAACAATCTTCAATTCTATCCGTCATTACCTTATGTATGTCGAACAATTTCCCTTCAAGGGTTGTATATTTCAATCTGCCCATTTTGGTTTAATTGCTTGTTTCAAGGATGCTATGAATGTAGTGGGTCAGTTTTTATTCGATTCGTCCACTATATGCTTTAAAGGCCTTTAATTTTATGGCCATTTAATTAAAAACCCGTCCTTTAAAATGAGTCCGTCCATACAGTGGTTCGTCTTAATGTCTAAAGGGACCGTCCTCCTTATGGACTGTTAGACTCACTTCCATAATGGACGATCCGTCCACTTTATGGATTATAATTTTCATCCTCCCTGGTAAAACTGTCCACTTTGCGGACTTGAATAGAATTTGCATCCTGTATGGATGAATCATCTACTTAATGGACTAGGTAGTATTTTCATACTTCATGGGTGAATTGTCCACTTTGTGGACTTTAGTTTATTCTGTCCATTTTTGGACTTGGAATTTTCATCCTCCTGGGATGGTCCATCCAATCTGTGGACTCTAGTCCATACCCGTCCACTTTTGTGGACTTAGAATGTTCATCCTCCTGGGATGGTCCATCCAATCTGAGGATTTTGTTTATATCTGTCCACTTTTGTGGACTTAGAATTTTCATCCTCTTGGGGTGATCCGTCCAGCTTGTGGACTTTATTTATATTCGTCCACTTTTGTGGACTTAGAATTTTCATCCTCTTGGATGATCTGTCCAACTTGTGGATTTTGTTTATATCCATCCACTTTTGTGGACTTAGAATTTTCATCCTCCTGGGATGAACCGTCCGTCCAGCTTGTGGACTTTATTTATATTCATCCACTTTTGTGGACTTAGAATTTTCATCTTCTTGGGATGATCCGTCCAACTTGTGGACTTTAGTTCAAATCCGTCCAGCTTGTGGACTTTAGTTCAAATCCGTCCACTTTTGTGGACTTTGTGAGAATTCAAGTTGAAAAGACATAGATGTGTCTGAATATTCTTCTTTAAAAAAAAAAACCATGCGTTTGCAAAAAAGTACTTGCCCCCTTGGGCTTAAAAAGATACTTAAAGTATTGTAGCAAAAATTTGTCTAAGTAAAACTATTAATTGTAGTAAAAACTAATTAAACCGGGAAAAAGCGTCGTTGCTCTTCATATTGTCTCTACCGATAGTATTTCCATAGGTGCTCTGTGTTCCATGGGTGCTGAAACTTTCGCCCGTCTAGCCTCTCAAGATGGTAGGTGCCTTTCTTCTACCATGATGCGATCCTGTGGGGTCCTTCCCAGTTGGGGTCGAGCTTTCCTTGTGAAGGATCTCTAGTAGCGCCCATTACCTTCCATAGTACAAGATCTCCAACCTGAAAGTCTCTGTGCCTGACATTGGAGTTGTAGTGTTTTGCCATGAGGTTCTGATACAGCGCCAACCTTTATTCTGCTGTTGCCCGAACTTTGTCCACCAGGTTGAGCTAAAGGCGCATGGCCTCTTCATTCTTATTCTCATCGTAGTTCTCCACCCGATAGCTTATAAGCCCTATCTCTACTAGGATGACAGCATCACTTCCGTATGCTAGTCAAAATAGCGTTTCTCTAGTAGGTGTTCTTGCTATAGTTCGGTATGCCCACAGAACACTTAGTAACTCGTCCGGCCAGATACCCTTTGCCCCCTCAAGCTAGGTCTTGATGATCTTGAGCAAGAATCAGTTTGTGACTTCAACTTGCCCAATGGCCTGTGGGTGTGCGGGTGACGAGTAGTGATTCTTGATACCTAGCTTCGAACAGAAGTCCCTAAATGTGCTGTTGTCGAATTACTTTCCATTGTCGGAGACAAGCACTCTGGGTATCCCGTACCTGCAGATGATATTCCTCCAGACAAAACTTCTAATGTTCTTCTCCGTGATAGTGGCTAGGGCTTCTGCTTCCACTCACTTAGTGAAGTAGTCGATATCAACCACCAGAAATTTTAGCTGCCTAACTGCTGTTGGGAAGGGGCCCATGATATCTAGTCCCCATTGAGCTAAGGGCCATCATAGGGGTCAGCTCTTCAGATGGTTGCCTAATGAGATTACTGAACCTTTGACATTTGTTGCAGGCCTTGACATAAGCTTGTGTGTCTTTCAGCATTGTAGGCCAATGGTATCCTGCTCGGATCAAATTGTGTACTAATGACCGTGACCCCGAGTGGTTTTCACAGATACCCTCGTGGACTTCTTTCATTACATAATCTGCTTCTTCGTGGCTTAAACACCTCAGGTACGGTCGAGAGAATCCTTTTTTGTATAAGACATCTTTTATCAGCACAAACTGTGATGCTTGGACTTTCAACTTCCTGGCGGCGTCATTCCCGTCTGGTAACACGCCTGTCTTCAGGTATGATATCAATGGCGTAGTCCAATTGCTTTTAGGATCTATTTCCTGCACATTTATTCCATCATCAATAAGCGAGGAGACTTGGACAAATGACAATACTTGTTTGGGGACAAGCATAAATTCTGCCGAGGTCGCTTTTGCTTGTCGGTCGGTGCATTCGTTTTCCCCCCTTGGGATTTGAATGAATCTGACTTCGAGGCTGTCAATTCGATTCTTCACTTCTTCTAGATACCTCTTCATCCTTTCATTCTTACACTCGTAGCCGCCATTAATCTAACTTGTTACTACTTGTGAGTCGTAATGCATGACCACGTTTTCAGCACTTGCAGCCTTTGCGAGGTCTAGCCTTGCCACCAAGGCTTTATATTCGACCTCGTTGTTGGTTGTGGGGAAATCCAGTCAAATTTTGCACTCGATCTTATCCCCTTCTAGGATTTTGATCACCACACCGGCCCCTCCAGCTAGTCTATTGGAAGATCCGTCCGTATAAATATTCCACTGTCGTATCTCCTCTGCCCCTTGGCCTTCCCCGAGGGTGAATTCGGGGATGAAGTCAGCCACTACTTGCCCTTTAATAGCCGTTCACGGACGATCCTGTATGTCAATCTCGCTAAGCTCCATTGCCCACAAAGCCATTCGTCCTGCAGCCTCAGGGCTACTCATGGCTCTTCTCAGGGGCTTGTCCATCAAGACAATGATGGTATGTGCTTGGAAGTATAGTTTGAGTTTTCGTGTTATGGTTATCAACGCGAGGGCCAACTTCTCCATTTGAGGGTACCTCTCTTTTGCTCCTCGAAGCGCTCGGCTTGTAAAGTAGACTGGTCTTTGAGATCCGTCTTCCTCTCTCACCAAAGCTGCGCTAACAACAGCTTGTGAAACAGCTAAGTATAGGTAAAGCTCTTCTCTTGGCTTGGTTGGACTGAGCAACGGGGGAGATGAAAGATACGCCTTTAAGTTGTCAAACGCCATCTAGCATCGTCTGTCCACTCAAACGATTTTCTTAGAGTGCGGAAGAAAGGTAAAAATTTGTCCGTCACTTTCGAGACGAACCCGTTCAGGGCTGCGATTTTGCCATTCAAACTTTGCACCTCCTTGACCGTCCTCGGCAGTTCTAACTCTATTATGGCCCGTATCTTCTCTGGATTAACCTCTATACCTCTTTGGGATACCATAAAGCCTAAGAATTTCCCCCGAACGCGCACTTGCCTAGATTCAATTTCATGTTATATGATCGGAGGTTGTCAAAGGTCTCCCGGAGGTCGCCTAGGTGATCATCTTCATCCAGGCTCTTCACCAGCATATCATCAACATAAACTTGTATGTTCCTCTTAATCTAGTGCGTGAACATCTTGCTCATTAATCTCTGGTATGTCGCTCCAGCATTTTTTAGTCCGAATGGCATCATCTTGTAGCAGAATAGTCCCTAGCTAGTGACAAAAAAGGTCTTCCCTTGATCGGCTTCTTCCATTTTAATCTGGTTATAGCTCGAGAAAGCGTCCATGAAGCTCAAAAGTTGGTGTCTTGCGGTTGAGTCTACGAAAGTATCTATCCGAAGGAGTGGATAGCTATCTTTGGGGCAAGCCTTATTGAGGTCCCTAAAGTCTACGTACATCCTCCATTTTCCATTGGCCTTTTTAACCATGACAACATTTGCCAACCAATTGGGGTAGTACACTTCTTGGATGAAATCTACCTCAAGTAACTTTCGTACTTCCTCGGCAATGGCTTTGTCCCGCTCCTGAGCGAATACTCGTTTCTTTTGCCGAATTGGGGAAAATGAGGATGATACATTCAACTTGTGAACCATAATTAAAGGGTTGATTCCTAGCATGTCCTCGTGATTCCTGGCATGTCCTCGTGACTCTAGGCAAACACGTCTTGATTGTCTCTTAGGAATGTCGTGAGCTCTCGGTGTATCGGCCAACTTGCCAATGTACCCACTCTAGTTGTCCGTTCTGGCCTTAAGTCATCAAGGATCACTTCTTCTAATTCTTCAACCGGCTCCGCTACTATCCGTTATTCTCCTATGCACATTGTTTGCTGATGATCGTCCATCTCTAACATAGCAATATAGCATTCTCGCGCTGCCACCTGGTTCTCGCGTAGTTCTCCTATTCCATACTCCGTAGGAAATTTGATCATTAAATGGTAGGTTAAAGTTACAGCCTTCCATGAGTTGAGGGTGGGTCGTCCGAGAATGGCATTGTCAGCGGATGAGCAGTTGACTACTAAGAATGTTACGTCTTTCGTGATTTGCTGGAGGTAATCACCTACCGTTACTGATAGCGTGACGGCTCCAATGAGGAAGACTCTCGTTCCTCCAAAACCAACGAAAGGGGCATTCACCGGGACCAACTGTTCTCTATCAATCCTCATTTGTTGAAAAGCCGGGTAATACAGGATATCTGCCGAATTGCTGTTGTTGACCAAAACCCAGTGCATGTTGTAGTCTCCTACCCACAAGCTAACAACAAGCGCATGGTCATGTGGGTGGTGCAGCCTTCGAGCATCTTCTTCTGAAAATCCAATAACAAGGTTGTCAATCCATGCCATCTTGGGTATAACGCCTGTAAGCTAGATGTTCTGGACCGTTCTCAAGTAGGTCTTCTGGGCTTTTTTGGAAGACCCAGAAGTTACTGTTCCCCCTATAATCATCCTTATGTCTCCAATGGGTAACCTTTGGCGCTCATCTCCCATCGCAGGGCTTGTTCTTAGGGTGGATCCGTCCTTTCTCTACTAACGAACCTCTGTAGCTTCCCCTGTCTTATAAGAGCCTCTATCTGCTATTTCAGATAGCAATGATTAGCTGTGTCGTGCCCATGGTCACAATGGAAGCGATAGAACTTGGCTTTTGGCCTCTTACTAGGATCTCCCTTCATCTTGCTAGGGAATGTCAGGGTTCCTTCATCTTTGATCTGCATTAAGGCCTGATCTATTGGGGCAGTCAATGGGGTGAAGCTGGTGAACCTCCCAGTGGGGGGTTTGGAGCGTCTATCATCCCGTCATTCTTCGGTTCGGCCATTTTTCACTCCCTATCCTGCCGTGTGTCTTCCTGTCTTTCCCTCTTTCTAGGCTTTCCCTCGCAGGCCAGCAATGCGTCCACCACGTTCATATATTTGGTGGCCCTGTAAAGTACATCCGACATGGTCTTCAGATCGTTTTTGTATAGAGAAAATAGGAATTTACCCTTTCGTAACCCATTAGTGAAAACTGCCACGAGTATTTTATCATTTGCTTCATCGATTAAGAGTGCCTCCTTGTTGAACCGGGTTATGTAGGACCTCAGCGTCTCTTCCTCCCACTACTTTATGTTCATGAGACATGCCGTAGACTTTTTGTACCTATATCCCCCGATGGAGTGCGATGTGAATTGAGCGCTCAGCTCCTTGAAGGAACTGTGGAGTTGGGTGTCAGCCTGCTGAACCATATCCTTGCGGGGCCCTTCAGCGTGGTGAGGAAGGCCCTACACATCATCTCGTCTGGTATCCCCTGAAGGTGCATCAAGGTCTTGAAAGACTCCAAGTGATCCAAAGGGTCCTTGTTTCAGTCATAGTTCTCCACCTACGGCATTCGAAACTTCGATGGTAGATGAAAGGAATTGACGGATGTGGTGAAGGGTGAATCGGTTCGGTTGACCATGTCATCGAGATCACTGGAGACTCTTCCCTTGCTTATCATGCATTCCGTCCATTCTTTCATCATCTGTATCTCCTTGACGATGTGGGGTGAGGCCGTATCGGCAAGGAATGGCCAGCTCACATCTGGTCTATTTGGGACGTTGCTACCCTTCAGTCCCTCCTGGTTCCTGTGGTCAGCATTGGCCCCTTCTTGATCTTCCTCCTGGTTTCCCATCGTCTCGTTCTTTTGTCACAACCATTCTTCTAGGGTTTGGTTTTGTCTGGTAAGGCGTTTCACGGCCGCAATTAGGGTCTGTACTTGTCTCTCGAGAGTGGCTGGGTGTGGCTTGTCTCCCTGAATGTTATTGGTGGTGGTCGCCATCAAGCGAGTGAGAACCATACAACTCTTAGTCCGGGAAGCATTTGTTATGGCTTATAAGTCTCGCGTTTCCCACAGACGGAGCCAACTAATGATGCCATAAATATCACCAGTGAGCTACACGATATTCACATGCTCGTAACGATACTTGCACAGAAAAGAGAGAAGACCTAACAGAAAGCACCGGTGTAGTGTCGGTCTAATACCCTCCGAAGGTCAAGTTAGGACTATTCTCACAACTCTAGTCTCACAACTCTAAAGTGCTAGAGAATGGTAAATTATGCGTACCTTGATTTGTGAGGGTATTGGGACTTTTATAGTAGTAGAAGGTTGACCTCTCCTCTTTGATGTAGAAGTCTTTTCCTCATAGGAATCCTCTTGAATAATCTCAAACGTGATGGACAAAACATTTCCTTATAGAGAAGATATTCATTAATGCGCGTATCTTTCAAAATCCTCTTTGTGCTAGAATTCCTATTTACCTTGGGGTTCTATGGTGGTTAAGTGTGTGTCACAAGTATTTCCATCTAGGGCTTCTAGTTGCCACGTGGATGTTTACGTGAGCGCTTGATCTGTTCATGTTACATCTGTTTATGCAGGATTGGCCCATAACAGACTTTTGCCCAATTGGGCTCGCCCTCTATCGGCCCTTAGTCGTGGATCCGTCAGGCCCACTTCATCTAAGTCTATCAACCTAGATTTTTATCCTCTTCAATTATTTTTATTCATATATCTCTCATTTATTAAATTTTGAGTAAGCATTATTTGGTAAGCGGTACAAAATACTTTTCTTAGACAAGGACTGGCAAAGTGGGTAGTAGGTGACGTCATTGAGCCAACGTGGCAGATGGAACAGTCACAGTTGTCTTTGTGCCTCACTTGTATTTTTTAGTTAGGTGAGCCAACTCTCGCTTCCCATTTCTACTACTACACCTCGATTTCTCAGTCCGCTCCCTCTACCCTTCCTCTCCTCCTTCCATTTTCCGGGAAAATCGTTTTTCTTTTTTTCCCGAGAAAATTATAAAACCACGTCTTTTCCATTTTCTCACTAATCAAACATGTTTTCGGTTCGCTCAGTCCTCGCTCTCCAGCTAAGACGCTCAATCCTCCTACTGCATTCTTCTTGTTCTTCGTATTCTACTTCTTCCGCTGCTGCGGTGCAAGCCGAGCGAGCGATAAGCGAAGGTCCGAGAAACGATTGGACACAAGACGAGATCAAATCCGTCTACGACTCTCCGCTTCTCGATCTCCTTTTCCACGGAGTGAGTTTCGATTCTCTCTTCGAATGTCTGTTTCTCTTGCTTTACATTTGATATGCGCTGTTTCTGGTTCGTTCTGTGAAGTATGTGTATCAAATCTCTGTTTGGTTGCCCAGAAAATGAACTTTCTAGTGTAATTACTAATTTTTTGCCTTCTTTGGAACCTTTCGAAAAGAACAGAAAATGAAAAGAAGCTTTTATGCTGTACATTTATGTGCATTATGTGCAATTGCTGTGATGCTTTTGTATAAATTTTGTGAATTTCAGTGTATAGATGCTTTGTAGAAACTAGAAAGTTTCTCTCTTTTTTGAAATATTGTTGTTATTATGATTGTTATATCCTGCTGCTTGAAGTGTGTGCATCAACTTTATGTTTCATTGCTGAGAAAATGTAGGAAAGTCAAAGAAAAAAAATATTCTGGTGTAATTGTGTTCCTTTTTAGAACATTTTAAAATAAAAAAAAAAAAGAAAAAGAAAAGGAAAAGGAAAAGGTTGTTCCATCCTGTACAATATGTGCGAGTCTGTGAGGCATTTGTAGAAATTTTGTGAATCTAAGTGTATAAATGCTTGCTGAGTTTGTCTTATATGGAAAATAAAATAAAAATGTATTGCAATTATTATTGTTATTATGATTGTTAGGGTTAATTAAATTAATTTAATTCATAAAGTGAATATATTTTTTTGTGTGTGTTTTAGGCTCAAGTTCATAGACATGCACATAATTTTAGGGAAGTGCAGCAATGTACTCTGCTCTCTATCAAGACGGGTGGGTGTAGTGAGGATTGTTCTTATTGTCCTCAATCCTCTAGATATGACACAGGACTAAAGGCCCAAAAGCTTATGACTAAGGAGGCTGTTCTGCAGGCTGCAACAAAGGTTCAATCTCTTTGCTTTTAGATGCTTTGCCATTTTGCCTTTTAAAGTTCAGACTTTTTAAATAGAATAATGTAATTAACTATTTTTATGTTACTTATATCCTAATTGTTGAATAAAAACCCTCTATCTCACTAAGTGTTCTACTTTATGCCCCCACCAATCACAACCTGCACACACGCCCTTTTTTTTTTCCTTATAAAGCAACCAAAATTTAAAATGGAAAATAATCAAACACATGGCATATTGAAGTCTGTGGGACACTAAGAATATGATATAGGATTTTTATTTCTATTTGTTTTTGTAGGAGATTTCCATTGTGCCCTCATGTCTGAATTGTTTGTATTTTTTTACCTAAGGCAATATGTCATTATTTAAATTAAGTTCATTCCCTTTGAACTAAAAAGTTACTAGTTTCTAAAAATGTCATCCTTAATTTAAATCAAATAAAGTAAATGGAAACAGAGTACTAATTATTCTTGATTTTGGATGAGTAAAGGGAGTGCTGATTACTCAAAAAAATAAAGTGTAAGTTAGGCAAGTTATGAAATTTGTGTCCATTGGCTTTTCAAAGCTGATAATATTTTGAAGTATAGTTTACTTTAGGTTGTGTTAAGGTAGAAATGTAATGGGCAAAGTAACCAGTCTTCCCAAATTAAATTTTGATATAATTAGTTTGAGCTATCAAAAAAGCCACACTTTGAATTGTTTTCTCCTAAACTGCACAACCAGATGTCAGTACTTTTCGAGCTCCTGCCTATGGATCAGCAATTTAAATTTTCCTGTTGATTAAATCGAATTTTTTTGAAGTATTCGTGAAATCCTTTTGCTGCACATTGTCCATTTCCTTTTTCTTGGAGCATCATTAGGACATATTCTCATTCTTTGGCAGGCAAAAGAGGCTGGTAGCACACGTTTTTGCATGGGTGCTGCGTGGAGAGACACTGTAGGAAGAAAAACCAATTTCAACCAGATCCTTGAATATGTAAAAGAAATAAGGTAATGACATGTCATTTATAGAACATACTAAGCACTTAGAAAATTGAAGCTTTTTGTAAAAAAGTAAAAAATTAATTTATAATGACCAAGAGCTTGGACCCTTATCACTCCGTATGGATCTCAAAGACATTAATTCACACTTGGTAAATTGGTAAATTATAATTATAATAAATGAGTCATGAGTTTGAATTATTTTGCCCTTCTAATTAAATTTTCATTTCAAATTATTACACTCTTTTCTTTTGTTGGCTATAATGTGAAATATATGCATGGTCAGAAGAGGCTGCAGTCTCCTAGGTGATTTAATACTTGTTTTATAATGCTTCCAGGATCATATCCACTTATTAGGCCAAAAAAATAAAGAACAAAAAACCCAGCATTTGGACCTCAAGAAATGGATTTTTTTTTTTTAATCAGTAGGCAGAAGATGCTGCCAGATGATTCTTAATGTGACTGTTACAGAGAAAAGACATAATAAACGAAGAAATTTTTTTAATAATAGACTTTTTTTATTAGGTTTTTCTCTCTTTTGGGGTCAGCATATAATTATAAAATTGATATGTAATATTTTTTTCCTATAATTATTAAAAAAAAAAAAAAAAAAAACAATAATGCATATCATATCAGGTCAAATATGGGCCACCCACATGCCAATAAGAAGAAGAGAGTAAGAGATTAAATCAAGGAAAATAAAAGGAGAGAAGAGAGTAAGAGCTCTGAGCAGTGCTGATATGTTTTTGATAAGTCATGACCATGTTTCTGACATGTCTTTGTTAAATGGCATAAACTCTAAATAAAAGAAACTTTTTTTTTTTTTTTGAGAAATTAAATAAAAGAATCTTTGTTTAAATGGAAAAGGAAAAAAAAAATTTGGAGGATGTTTGACAAGCCCCAAAAATTGAGCTAGCTATCAATGGTATGATGCATTTCAAATTTTTGTAATTGTTGAACTGGTTCTTAATATGCTATTTTTGCATCTGTAATAATTTGAATTTTCATTTCCTTATAAAAAAACATTTTGAATTTTTATAACCTTTGTTCATACCATACTTCCATCTTATGTTTAACTTATGTCAGAGGTATCTATAATGTACCAGGGATATGGGAATGGAGGTGTGCTGCACCTTGGGCATGCTAGAGAAGCAGCAAGCTGTAGAACTTAAGAAGGCAGGCCTGACAGCTTATAATCATAATCTTGATACCTCAAGGGAGTATTATCCAAATGTCATCACCACAAGGACTTATGATGAGCGCCTAGAAACCCTTGAGTTTGTTCGCGATGCAGGGATTAATGTCTGTTCAGGTAATTTAGTTACTCTCTTGAATATATTACGATCAGACACATTAATTGTAGGAGTATATTGTAATCAAGCCAAATTAATGTGGTTAATTTCTTCTTCTTATTCAAAATGTAAATAGAATTTCATAAAATGACAAAAGTGGCCAAACGTTTATGCTGGTTCATTTTTATCAGGATAGAGCACTCTTTTGAAAGTGGAAAGAATCTAATCTGTTCCCATATATAGCTAAAGAATTGTCTGCTAGACTCATGTCTCACTTGCAGTTATTTTTCTAAGCTTGAAATTTCTTCCCCTACATGCTAGGATGTATTGGACATTCTTGACCCAGTGAGTTAGCTTGTAAAATCATTAGTACTTCATTTTATGTGGTCTATATTTCATGCCAGTTTCAGGTCTTATCATGGTGTGTCAGTTTACAAGAGGCATGTGAAATTACATTTGATTGGTAACCAATCCTCCAAAGGCATTGTTGAATTTGCTTTATGTATTTTCCAAGTCAGTTCAAAGGATTCTTGAAAATGGAGTTCAATATAGGTTCAACTATAACTTTCTTGACTTTGTTAGCTGTGTCAAAACTGTCACCAAAATCTTAGGCTTCTCTAATATGGACAGAGGTTTTCCGGTGGAATTTTAACCATAAGATTTCTAGAACTAAGGAGGCTACCTTACTAAAAATTCTTAATAACTTAAAATTCATTAATTCAAAAGTGGTCCAAAAGGACGGTGGTTTTTTCATTTTATTTTTATGGTTGTATTGATGAATAATGTCATATAATAGTCTCTTTCTGTATCACAACTAGAAACGTCAGTTATTTTGCTTAGGGAAAAATATTTTTCTTTCTATTTGTTGTTTTAGAGGTTCCTACTCTGAACATGTTCTCAAAATTGGCTTGAACTAGCTTTTTAATTTGCATTTTTTAAGGTAATTAATCATTTGAAAAAATAATACATATCATGGGTGATTGTTAAAAACCTTGTTTGTCATTAGGGTGACTCCCTAGCCTTTGTCTTATCTTCTCTGTGTTCACAAATCACAATCTTAAATCTGCTTGAAAAAAAAAAAGGAAAAATGTATATCATTATGAGTCACTATATTATGTAGGAATGATGATTCACTCTTTAATTTCTGTTAATAGGAGGAATAATAGGGCTTGGAGAAGCAGAAGAGGACCGAGTTGGTCTTTTACATACATTGGCAACGCTCCCTAGTCACCCTGAGAGTGTTCCCATCAATGCACTGCTTGCAGTGAAAGGCACACCTCTTCAAGATCAGAAGGCAAATAGTTCTTATTCTGTTTATCTTAGAGTTTATAATATTGGTTGTCAATCTGCCAATTCTTGTGCATATTCATAATATGTTATTGAACATATCGACTCTATACTTTTATTGAAGTTAAAAATTCTGTACTTTATATTTAGAATATTGCAGGTTTGCAACTGGTAGGGATTAAGGCTTTATTATCATTGGAAGGGAAGCAAGTAAAGAACAAAATAAAGTTAGAGAGGCAACCATATGAAAACAGGCAAAATTAATTTGAAGAGGCTGATCATTGTATCAATACCTGCTTTTGGCTGCATCCATCACCCATGCTTCTTTCTACTAGTGTTACATTTGAATCATTTAATGATGAAATAATTATCAAATGAGAGTCGTAGTAATTCTTCTATAGTTACTAATCAAAAAAAAGTAATTCTTCTATAGTCATTGTCATTAAAGTACCCACCACTAGCAGTGGAAACAAAAGAAAATAAACCCTTTTTAAATTGTTTAATTATATTTATATCTGCCTAGCGCCTTATAGCTTAACTGACAATTCCTTGAGTGCATGCTCAAAGGTTAGTTTTTTGTTTATTTTATTTTATTTTTTAAATCTACTTATTTCTATTTCTTATGCTTTAATGAAATTAACATTCACAAAATTCTTTCCAGATTGTTTATAGTTTTTAGCAGCTTAAAAGACCCTCTTTCTTTTTTTCTTTTTTTCCTTTGTTCAGCCAGTTGAAATATGGGAGATGGTTCGAATGATTGCCACAGCACGCATAGTCATGCCCAAGGCAATGGTCAGGCTGTCAGCTGGAAGAGTTCGGTTCTCCATGCCTGAGCAAGCATTGTGCTTTCTTGCTGGTGCAAATTCGATCTTCACTGGGGAGAAGCTCTTGACTACTCCTAACAATGATTTCGATGCTGATCAACTCATGTTCAAGGTGCTAGGACTTACTCCAAAAGCCCCCAGTTTTGATGATGCTGCGGCAAATGTCTATGAAGCAGAGGCTTGTGAGAAAGCTGCTTCCAGTTCAGGATAAATCACAGAAAGTGCATGTTGTACCCTATCATTGTGGAAGAAAATGTTTTTTATTTTTTATTTTTTATTTTTTTCAAATTATGTCGTCATTGTGGACTTAGGTACGACATACATTTGGTCCCTTGGGGCCATGTAGTTGCCTTTTGCAAATGCAAAATGTAGGTTCAGAGTAATTTAATGATCACCTTCTAATGACACGGGTTCAATTTAGATATCAGTATCAGTCTGCATATTTTGAAACCACAGGCCGGATTAAACTTTATACCGATTTTTAGGGGGGCCTTGGGTATATACAGTGTCTACAAAAAATTTTACATTGTTGAGGTTTTTGATTGTGATTGGTGTAGAATAAAAACTGTGTCAATGGTAGTCTAATGTCACAGAGATGCCGCAGTAATTATAATCTACCATCGCAATAAGTTGGGTAGCATTACTGAGATTTATTTTGTTCTTTGAACTTATACTGAATGCCAGCTTCAACCGAGAAAAATATCTAAAGCCCCCATTCAATAATGCTAAAATTAGTTTTGAGAGTAACAAATACGATTTTGGCAATAAAAGCTTTACTATGAAATTCTCATAAATTAAACTATATTTTTTCTCAGGTACAGTAAGCCATGCAATTTTAAATTTTCAAGCAATTGCTAAAAGAAATAACTTTAAAAATCACGGATCATACTTGTTTTGACAAGATATTCCTATAGTGCTTGAGCAAGCCACCATTAATTAGGCAGAGCCCGTACTATTGACAATGTTGTTCTTACAGTCCATTCCAGAAATAGTGGTTTTGTTCAAGAATTTTATATATGGAATTATTTTTATTAGTGTGCTTTATCAAATTTATTCCAGTATCGACCAAAATGTTCTTTCAGAACCTGAAAAGGTCAAAATCATTATTTTTGAAGACCACATGATCAATGAGGATGAATAGTGCAAGCCTCAACCTCAATACCACAGGAGAAACATTCAATGAGCCAAAGGATCAAATAAGTAAACTCTATGATTAATGAATTCAGTAAAATACAGACTGTGATTCAGTCTCCATGCAGTTCAAGTCCTTGGTCTTGTACCCATCCTTGAAGTCAATCCACTGCTTTCCTAAAAATTTTCTAAAAACATACTATTTCGCAAATTTTGCCAACAAAATGATTTACAAATGCAAAAAAAAAAAAAAAAAATGTTTGCTATGTCTTAAGAAGTTTGTAGGCATGGTGATTCAGGCTTCATGGTGGCAACAATTAGGTTATTTTGGTGGCACTGTGAGCTTTTGTTATTGATATTAAGTGACGCAGTAGTCCCAATTTACCATTGGATCATTTTATATCTTTATAAGATATAATCGTCATCCCTCCCGATTTACCATTGGTATTATTTCCGCTACATACTCTCACTCTCACATAAGAACCAACCACATTGAGAGATTTTGAGTAGATGGAGTGTGGAGGTCTTAAAATTATTTCTACTTGGAAACACTTTTTTGAAAAAAAAAAAAAAAAATTATATTGGACTAGCTCAAAATTATGTCTTGGTTTTAAAAGAGTAATGTCTACAACAAACAACATTTTTACAAGAAATTCACAAAAAAAATCTAAGTAAAAAGTTGTTATTGATTTTTCTATGGAACCATCACTGTCACATTTTTTTACATGACATTAATTGTTTGATGCATAGGTTCTATTGTGAAATTATTATGCCTGTAATTTTTTATTTTTTATGCAAGTGCTTGTAATTTTTTTTTGTTTAAGAAAAACACAAAAAATTTATCAAATAATTTTAATTACAACGTTGTGCCAATTTTTTATTCTCTATATCAGTACCAAATAATAATAATTCAGTAATAATTTGGAAAATATTTTATTTTAATTAAAAAAAAGGTCAATTTGATTTTTTTTTTTTTTTAAATTGAGAGGGGGATATCCATTTAAAAATAAAAATGACAAAAAGAAGAAAAAAAAAAAAAAAAATTCCCCTTGTGAAGAATGATGCATAGCCCGTTATCACAAGTTCAACCAAATTCGAGGAATGATCTTTAGAACTAAACATGGAGCTCTCGCTCTTTCTTCAAACCTCCTCAAAACCCTCACACCCTTTCTCAATTCCTCTCCATTTTCTTCAATTCCCAAACCTAATTTCTCCACTCCCACAAGACCCACTTCACTCATTGTACCACCACCACCACCATCAGCAACAACAACAACCTCACAAATATTGATGATTTGTTAAAGGGTTTTAAAGAAAAATTGAACTCTAATCTTGTGCTTCAAATTCTGATGAACTATAGGCAGTTGGGTAGGATTAAGACCATGGAATTCTTTGCTTGGGCTGGAATGTAAATGGGTTTTCAATTTGATGACTGTGTTGTTGTGTTACTTGTGTACATGGCTGATTTCATAGGTACGACGAAGCTATTTGTTGATATCTAGTGTCTTTTGGTAACTGTGTTCTTACATAAAGGTTGAGTTTCATGTCGAACATTTTCGATTTGTATTAGGTTTTTAGGTAGGCAGGGGAGAGTTAGAGAAGCCCTTTGCTTGTTTCAGGAAATGGAATCACAATTTAGGTGTAAACCTGATAATCTTGTGGACAATAATATGCTCCATATGCTTTGCAAGAAGGAAAGGTCTGAGGAACTAATTGATTTTGCACTAATGATTCTTAGGAGAATCAAATTTCCGGATACGTATTCTTATAGTAATATTCTTGTTGGTTTATGTAAATTTGGTAGGTTTGAGACTGCACTTGATGTATTTGGTGAAATAGGCAGGGCTGGTTTAGTCCCTACTCGGTCTGCGGTGAACTTTCTTATTGGGGAGTTGTGTTCATTGAGTGCAAAAGGAGGAGCTGTTGAGAAAGTTGTGAAGGATGCTCATAAACCCTTTACTATTTTAGTTCCGAATGTGGGTGCTAACAGCGGTGCTGTACAGCCTGCAGTTGCAGACTTCCAGTGTTTTGGGCAGTTCATGAGATGGGTTTATTACCTAGTACATTTGTTATAAAGCAGCTAATTTCAGAGCTTTGTCGATTGGGCAAAATGGAAGAAGCTGTTAAGTTGTTGAAACTTGTCGAGGGAAGGAAGCTAAGTTGTGTGGAAGAAGGATACTCTATTGTCATACACGCATTGTGTGAACACCGATTGGTAGAGGAAGCCAGCCACTTGTTTGGGAAGATGCTCTCCCAGGGCATGAAGCCAAAGTTGGTTATTTGCAATTCTGTTTTTTTTTTCAATGCTATGCAAATTAGGGAATTTAGATGATGCAAAAAGGGTTTTTGAGATTATGAATAAGAAGAGATGCCTTCCAGATAATTTTACCAATTTGTCATTGATCCTTGCTTATGGTGAAGCTAGGAATTGGGAAGATGCTTATGGCTTATTGATTGAGATGTTAGGATTGGGCTTATCTCCACATTTTCACACATGTAGTTTAGTGGATAAACTTTTGAGGGATAATGCAAAGTTGGATTTGTTATTCAAATTGGAGTGGAAATTGGACTCTCAGATCTTGCATAAGTTCTGTAAAGCAGGTGAACTAGGGGCTGCTTATGAGAGGCTAAAATCAATGCTTGAAAATGGTTTTTATCCACCAGTCTATGTCAAGGATGCTTTTGAACATGCATATAAAAAGAGTGGAAAATTAAAGATGGCTCGTGAATTGCTAGAGAAGATTGAAAATGACAGCAAACCTGATGAGACAGAATTCAGAAGTTCCAAATAAACCATCAGCGAGAAGTGTATTGTTTCTATTCCCACATTGTTTTATTGTTTCTATAACACATCTCATAACCAGAACATTTGAGTACCTGCGTGCTTGTTCATTGCATCCACGTAGATATATCTGAATTTTCCAAATTTAAGCCACCATTAAAGAACCAAGGTAACCTGTAGGCCTTGTTATTATTATTATTACTATTCAAATCTATTAGTACTAGCACTACTACTACTCGCTTATTTGTTCAAATCTATTGAATTTTGAATACATAGTTCACTCAAAATGAAAAGGACTAAAACAGTTGAACCAAAAAACTTTTGACTTCATCCTTGTATTAGCTTGCACAGTGATAACCCCATCTCTTTCTGAGCACTTATATTCTATTTTTTGTTACTCCATCAATCTATCTTCTTTTACTATTATCTTTGGTACCACAGTAAGCTACAGATTGAAACAGGATTACTACGATTGAAGTGGATACCCTGCTTAAGGGCTAAGGACACTGCCAAATTTAGAATCTACCTCTACTAGTATATAAATGAACAATGAAAATTGAAAGCACATAAAAAACATTAAAAGGTGAATGACCAGAAATGAAAAATGCTTTATATTTACTGACTCATTAGTTTTCAACTTCTGAAACCAAAAAATAAAAAATCAATTACTATGAAAAAAAAAATTATTTACAAATGCAAACAAAATGTTTGCTATGTCTCAATTGGCACAAACAGTAAAAGTGACGGGAGGTTGGCAACCCTTGATTGCCAAAGGATGGATCTGTTTGTAACATGTTCTCTCCACTGCAGCAGGGATGTCCTTTTCCTCTTTAGATGATGAAGAAGGAATAGGTATAAAACTCGGCAAAGCTGAAGGATGATGCCGTGATTGAGGCTTTACTCCAGGATACTTCTGATTTGAAACTTCAGCCGATTCTTGAATGAATACTTCTTTACACTCATCTGATTCTAGTAAAAAGAAGTGACTCGATAGCTCAGTAGCCGTCAACCTCTTCGCAGAATGCCTCACAAAGCAGCAACTCAAGAAGTTTTGGGCTGCTATTGAAATATGGTGTGGAATCGTCGGTGTTTCAGTAGCAATCCGAGACAAAAGTTCAGATTTAGATGTACAAGCCCACGGTGGTTTTCCTGTCAACATCATCAGCACAGTACACCCAAGTGCCCAAATATCTGAAGGTGCTTCCTGAATTCCAAAAACCACCATCTCAGGAGAAAAGAACAAATGTGTGCCTCTAACACCACTACCATCTCTCACATTGTGCATCTTTGCCAACCCAAAGTCTGCAACTTTAGGAATATACCCATCTACTGTAGGTACTAACAGGACATTGTGAGGCTTGATATCACAGTGAACAAATCCATGGTCATGCACTTGCTTCAATCCAATCAGAATAGACCGAGTGCAATCCCTTACTATAACCTCAGGCAACCCAGTACCAGAACCAGTTTTCTTGATGAAATCAAACAAGCTTCCTCCCGAAGCAAACTCAAGAAAAACGTTGTAGATGGAATCCCCAGAGCAGTCAGTTGTGATGTCTGATCCAAAGCTTTGAACCACATTAGGACACCCTCTTAAAGCCTGAAGAACCAGTTCTTCCTTCATGAGTGAAGATGACGCAGAAGCAGCGTTTTCTGATTTTACAGCCATGATTGAAGGAAATCTCCAACAGGGTTCCTTTAATTTCGCAATGAAAACAGACCCAAATCCTCCACGGCCAAGCAATTGACCTCTGCACCAAGATGGTGATCCGTAACCCGCAGAAACCTCACCGCCCACACTGAATTCCTCTTTGGTTCGCTTCATCCCTCCCACGATACAACCAAAAGATTCTGAATTTCGATTAATTGTGCAACAATGGTAGAAAGTTGTATCAAGTAGTGGGTTCGAAGAGAAACAAGAAGTGGATTATAGAAAATAGTAACTTTGCTGATAATGGTAGGAGAAAAAAAAAATTAGTTTCAAGAAGTGGGTTTGAGGAGAAATAGAAGTGTTCTTGTTTCAGATCATACGGAGCCAAACAGAGAGAGAGTAATTTGATGCTTATTCTCAACGCTGAGTGTATATATAAGTCGGTTTAGGGCTGGAGTTAACGGTCTGATAATTTCAAACTCGAAGTACTCAGAATCTGTTTCAGGAACTCCACGTCAGCATCAGCACCTAGTTCGTGTTTCTAAGCCCAATAAAAAAGTGACACGTGTTTTAAGACAAATATACCCCTCCCTGAAAAATTTGAAACCCCCGCCTTTAACACCCTTTTCCCCTTTTCTTCAGCAAAATGAAAATGAAAACTCTCTCTCTCTCTCTCTCTCTCTCTCTCTCTCTCCATTTCTGCTTTTTCTCACCGCACCACTATCCTTCTCTGTTTCGGAAACTTTTATTTTTTATTTTAAATTTTAAATAGCTAATAAGAATTTGTTTCCGAAAACCGCCGTTGCTTTTTCTAAACGCTAAAACTAACCAAAGTCGGTCCCAGAATAAAAAAAGTCTAATAAAAATGTAGGTAATTCTAAAATTTTTGTATTTATTTTTTACGTTAGTAAATAAATTAATTATAAAATCATGATTTCCACGTTTTTTTTTTCCTTTAAAAAAAAAAATTAAAGCTAGACTATATGTTAATAGTAAGGAAAAATAAATATAAAAACAAGCTTTATAAGAAAATAATTGAAAAAATATAGGTAATTTTACAATTTTACAATTTATTTTTACATTAATTAATTATAGATTTAAACCCCCTCGTCTTTTTCTTTTTTTCTCTTTTTGGTTCTTTTAAAAAAAGATAAAAGTAATTTTGAAAGCTATTAATTAATGAGTGGCAGAATCAGGATTTTAATTCAGAGGGGCAAAATTTAAATACTATTTTTAAAAAGACAAAAACAAAAACAATTATATACCAATTCTTTTAGAACATGACTTGGACTCATGATTTTCCATTATTTCAATTACATACTATGGGGCCCAAATGATTTATGGGTCAGGCGCATCTACCCGGGGAGAATCCAAAGGCCCAAGCCAAGGAAGGCTATGGTCCAAGCTCGACAAAATAGCCTATGGATACCGCCGAGGACAGCTCAGTCCTCGGCAGACCCAAAGTCCCCCCTGAAAGAGGGGTAAAAACGGTATAGGACTGAAACTTGGAAGAAAGATCTAAAATATCCGGGGAAAGTTGCCCTTACTGCCATTCAATGCTCTGAACCTGACAGAGCCGCATTCTTTGGCTTTTACAACCACCCCCAACGACTTTGAATATGGGCTGATGGGACAAGTATCAATCTTGGAAAGGTTGACCCTATACGTGGACGAAGGACAATGAACGCAGGCAAATATAAAAGGAAAAATAAGTAGCCTAAAGAGGGGGTTGGGAAAAATGGCCAAAAACCAGAGCCTCCCAACCCACCTCCAGGAGAAAGACTCCAGGGGTGAAGGAAAACTTAAACTTGTACGAACACCACGAAAAACCCACCGCCTGTCGATCAAGGTCTAGCCTTCCAAACCCACGCTCTACAAATGATATTGTTAGGGCCTTTTCACGTGCGAACCCGACACTATTACGGTCCGCCACGAATCGTGTCCTTACAATTGGCGCCGTCTGTGGGGAAGGCTTGTGTGTTGGCATAGGCGGTAGGTCGAAATAGTTCCTTTTTTATTCCTAACAATTGGTTATAGAGTTTCAGCGCAAAGTTCCGTTAGGGGCTATGCTTCTTGATTAGGGGCTACGTTTGTCAGCGTTAATCGCGCAAGTAATTCTAGGGGCTTAGCCAAAGAGCTAACTCCCGTAAAACCAAGTTCTAGTGCCAAAGAAAACTAGGTTTTGGACAGAACCAAGGCATTGCATGGTCCACGGACTCAAGCCTATGGGGAAACCAACTACCTGGATGAGGAAAACTAGGTTTGGACAGAACCAAGGCATTGCATAGTCCTCGGACTCAAGCCTTGGGGAAACCAACTACTTGGATGAGGAAAACTAGGTTTTGGACAGAACCAAGGCATTGCATAGTCCTCGGACTCAAGCCTATGGGGAAACCAACTGCCTGGATGAGGAAAACTAGGTTTTGGACAGAACCAAGGCATTGCATGGTCCACGGACTCAAGCCTATGGGGAAACCAACTGCCTGGATGAAGAAAACTAGGTTTTGGACAGAACCAAGGCATTACATAGTCCATGGACTCAAGCCTATGGGGAAACCAACTACTTGGATAAGGAAAACTAGGTTTTGGACAGAACCAAGGCATTGCATAGTCCACGAACTCAAGCCTATGGGGAAACCAACTACTTGGATGAGGAAAACTAGGTTTTGGACAGAACCAAGACATTGCATAGTCCTCGGACTCAAGCCTATGCCTATGGGGAAACCAACTACTTGGATGAGGAAAACTAGGTTTTGGACAGAATCAAGGCATTGCATGGTCCACGGACTCAAGCCTATGGGGAAACCAACTGCCTGGATGAGAAAAACTAGGTTTTGGACAGAACCAAGGCATTGTATAGTCCTCGGACTCAAGCCTATAGGGAAACCAACTGCCTGGATGAGGAAAACTAGGTTTTGGACAGAACCAAGGCATTACATAGTCCTCGGACTCAAGCCTATGGGGAAACCAACTACCTGGATGAGGAACCAACTATTTAAAAAAAAAAAAAAACTATGGCACATAAACCTCAAAATCCATCCGAAGAGAACTCCGCGTTAACAGATGGGTTAATACCTTGATTGCGCGGATTCCTCGGTCTACCCTCTGATCCCCAGTATCAAAGGGGTTGATGTGATACGACGCAACATATTACCCAAAAGCACAACCAAAGTCCCTCGCTACTCGGCTACCCTCTCGGACGAATTACTTAGAGTTTATCGTTCTCGGACATCGCTCTAGCATGCATCGCGCAGCACTCAGCGGTTATCCCGGTTAGTTCCAAGAGTTTGATTTATTGATGATTAACCTTGTTATACTTGATAATATTTGTAAATTTAAACTAGTAGGAATCTGTGTTAAGGCATTTTTCTGCCTGGGATATCATTAAGGGCAAGCTTATATTTAATATTCATGCATAAAGTAGTTGTTACGGAGAAGAAAGATATGTATAGAGAAATAGACACATATTTTATTAAGACAAAGGAACAGTACAGTGTACAATGAAAAGCTGAAACAAAGCCTACATTGAAGCTAATTACGTAAGAAACGAAAAATACAAGAGAGTGAAGATAAAGCCGAGGGGGTAGCACAGAGGAAAAGTTGGCTACTGCCTCGAGACCTTATTCCTCCTCAATGCTTTTGCACGCCCATAACTCAGGCAGCAAAAGAACCCAACTTGGGGCCTGCACCGGTGAAGAAAAGGTGCAGGGAACCTGACCTCAGGCTAACACCATCTACAGAAAAGGTGCAGGGAGCCGGAAGTTGGGGAGCCTCCGCAAAAATTTGCCTGCTACAAGACAGACGGCGCTGATGGCGGAAATTCCTTCTTCTGACATACCAAAAATCTGGCATGACCAGAACCTGCTTCAGATTTTGACTAAAAGAAGGAGGAGTACCATCTTCCTCCTGTCAAGACGGAGGACTAGCTTGAACCTGTGCCATCCTTGTCCATACCATATCACCTTGAGGATTCGGTGCCTCTGAAGCGTGCGGAGACCTTTCATCCCCATCCACACCTCAAACATCTTGCTTTGAGGCAGTGGCACTAGAAAGAGAAATCGCGGATATGGAAGAAATATGGTTTTGAAGGGAACAGGAGAGTTCATGTGCAAGTGAAGTGATCCCCTATCCCATTTATACCCAGAACTAAACCGGTGGCATTTAATTCATGCAGCATCCCCAGGGAACGCTACAGACAAAACGTCTCTGGCTCGATTTCCAACATCGTCTGCAACCCTGAGGTTAAAGGAGTCTCGAGAAGGCGCACCTCGAACACTGGGACGCCAAAAAGTACCGCGTGATCAAAAACTATGGAAATACCTCTTAATTTGCGGGCCCAGTAAATTCGCGGCCCAGGGCCGTTCAGCATAGTAGCCCAGGGACAGAACCAAGGCCTTGCATGGTCCTCGGACCCAAGCCTATGGGAAAACCAAGTACAAAAAATTATAATTATTACAAGTTTTGGACAGAACCAAGGCCTTGCATGGTCCTCGGACCCAAACCTATGGGAAAACCAAGTACAAAAAATTATAATTATTACAAGTTTTGGACAGAACCAAGGCCTTGCATGGTCCTCGGACCCAAGCCTATGGGAAAACCAAGTACAAAAATTATAATTATTACAAGTTTTGGACAGAACCAAGGCCTTGCATGGTCCTCGGACCCAAGCCTATGGGAAAACCAAGTACAAAAAATTATAATTATTACAAGTTTTGGACAGAACCAAGGCCTTGTATGGTCCTCGGACCCAAGCCAATGGGGAAACCAAATACTTGGATAAGAAAAGGTTTGAATTTCGTAAGATGGGTTACTTAATAAAAATGTCAGGTCACTTCATCCACGGCTTAAACACCATAAAAGGTTAAGACCAATAAAGTTGTAAGGAAGGTGGTGGAACGCCCCAGCATTTAGTCGTATAAGAAGGCTGTTCATTTGGTGGGTGATATATCTTCAAATGGTTATTCCTCACACGGCATCAAACCTTCGTCTTACTCCTCGGCTAGCATGGGGTAAGTATTACTTTTCACTAGTCGGCCTTATTGTGCCAAGCATTTCTATTAAAGTTATGGTGACATCTTTTTATTATCAAGTATTTTGGTCTTAGTCGTCATTGATTTAGATGCTATATTATTGTGCCGAGCAGCATTTGTAAATTTAAAAAAAAAAGAAAAGGCATAGAGACAAAACATGCGAAATAAAATAACAACAATTTTTATTAATACGAAAAATTATTACAACGTACAAAGAGGGGCTCAAACGAGCCTATACAAAATGTGAACTGCCTAAGCAACAATTACATCCGTAGTACAGATAAGTAAACTGTCAGGCGTCTTTTAAACTCGTCTTCAAAGTCTCTCCAATCTCTGCCTCAATACTGCTCATATTACGATAAGAACCTTCTTTGGGAAAAAATGAAGGAGAAGGAAATAGTAAGGAAGAAATCAATGAAGAAGATGGAGGACATGAGTAAAGAAGGAGGAGAAGAAGAGAGAAGAGATGAAAAGAAAGAAAAAGGAGCAAAAGAAGGAGAAGTGAAAGCACCAGGATGGATCTGGTGCTGGGAAGACTAAGAAAGGGAGGCGGAGGGCAGCACCAGTGAAGGAAGAGAGGAAGAAGTAGAGACACTTAGTCCCTGCCTCGATCCTGACTCCCAACACACTGGAGCCATACTAGGTATGCTCATAGGAGAGCGGTTGGTACTGATGATGGGTGTTCTCGACTCAGTCACGCCGAAATTTTGACGTGACAAGTCCCTGCTTCGGATTTTGACTGAAAGAAGGGTGAGGTTGATTTTGAGTCTTCGCCACCCCTGTCCCGATCGAGCCATAATGAGCTTTATTGGAACATGGCGTTTATGGGAGGGGTTTGGCTCCTGCATCACTCGTTGTTATGGTAAAGTGTATCACGATTTAGTTTATAAACCAGTGGGTAAAATGAACCCTAGGGGAGGCCAAGTATTTCAAATCTCAGAAGGATGAAAAGGGATTCTTTACAAAAACAATAACCTCCTCCCTTCCTTCTTATACAGAGGGTGGAGCGGGAGACATTTAATAGGTTCAGATCTCCAAAGGAATCTGCCAACACAAACATGCCGGTTCCGTTTCTCCATCCCATCAAAACAAACCACCGAATTAAAGTAGTCTCGTAAATAATGGTCATTAAAAGCGCGTCTTGGATACCCAAACGATAAGAACGCATCAAGCGCGATATCAAAAATTGTCTCATAGACCGGTGCATTTCTTGGACAGATGAAGAGCTGCCAGCATTATTAATAGGCCAAATTGATTGGGCCGTGGGAAGAGGTTCGGCATCACCAAAACCCCCCTTTCCAACCAAAAGGTTGGACAACCGGGTTTTGAGGGGCTATTGTGGGGCCCAAATGATTTATGGGCTAGGCGCATCTATCCGGGGAGAATCCAAAGGCCCAAGCCGAGGAAGACTATGGCCCAAGCTCGACAAAATAGCCTATAGATACCGCCGAGGACAGCTCAGTCTTCGGCAGACCCAAAGTCCCCCCTGAAAGAGGGGTAAAAACGGTATAGGACTGAAACTTGGAAGAAAGATCTAAAATATCCGGGGAAAGTTTCCCTTACTGCCATTCAATGCTCTGAACCTGACAGAGCCGCATTCTTTGACTTTTACAACCACCCCCAACGACTTTGAATATGGGCTGATGGGACAAGTATCAATCTTGGAAAGGTTGACCCTATACGTGGACGAAGAACAATGAACGCAGGCAAATATAAAAGGAAAAATAAGTAACCTAAAGAGGGGGTTGGGAAAAATGGCCAAAAACCAGAGCCTCCCAGCCCACCTCCAAGAGAAAGACTCCAGGGGTGAAGGAAAACTTAAACTTGTACGAACACCACGAAAAATCCACCGCCTGTCGATCAAGGCCTAGCCTTCCAAACCCACGCTCTACAAATGATATTGTTAGGGCCTTTTCACGTGCGAACCCGACACTATTACGGTCCGCCACGAATCGTGTCCTTACACATACAAATATATATTTCATTTTGAAACAAAAATAACCAATTCATAATTACCAACAATTAAAGTAAGAGATTAATCCTTTTTTTTTTTATATAACAAGAGATTAATCTAACTACATTAAATTTAGATATCTAATTTTATTCTTTAAAATTTAGATATTTAAAGTTGTATACACGTATATTGCTTTGACTGCTTTTAAATAATATGTACAATTCAATTTTTTTCTTCTCTATTCTTCAAAGTTTTTTTTTTTTTTAATATTTTTTTTATTGATAAGATTCTTCAAAGTATTAAATTTGGGTTCGTAGTAGAAACCTGGATCTAGAGTTTGAAATTAAAATGTCTCAGTTATGGA
Organism: Quercus lobata; assembly: GCF_001633185.2. Classification (NCBI taxonomy): domain Eukaryota; kingdom Viridiplantae; phylum Streptophyta; class Magnoliopsida; order Fagales; family Fagaceae; genus Quercus; species Quercus lobata. The sequence continues at coordinate 47,758,832 of NC_044913.1, forward strand.
AGAGAAAGAAGATAGTGGAGGTATAGTAAAAGGATATTAGTTAGTTTTTTTTTTTTTAATTATTTCGATTAAAATATTAAAATTCAAGACCCACCATTGAATATTTAGAAAATAAAAAAAAAAATTAAAAATTTGGGATAAACGTTTTCCATGAATAGTAGTGATATGCTTAAATCTAGACTTGATAGAAGTTTCTTTTTTAAACCAATACAATGTAGCATTGTTTAACCGTGGAGTAAATCCTTTAATGAGTCAGTGACATGTAACCTTTTTTCTCTTTTTTTTTTCTGGTAACAGAGCTTCTTTAGGAGAAATTATAATATTATTGTGCTGGATCACGTCACTTTTCCACAATTCTACTAAAAAACTTCTACATGTTTAAAACTGCTAAGTCAGTAGTTAGTTTTTATTTAATAAATTTTACTGTTTCAATTGAGTCAATTTTAAATAGGTGAGAATCTCCATCTCTATTTGGGTAATATAGAGTTATAGGTGATCTATGTGGTTTGCTGGTGATGTTGATGGAGTTTAATGGTAGTTGATTGTGGGGATTTGTTTAAGGGCTTATAAAAAGAGAGCTGCTTAGCTGCAATTTCTTCTTAGAATATATGACATCTTTTATTTTCAAAAGTGTCACAAAATTTTTAACAGTGTATCTTTGATAATCAGGCATTTACGTAGAAATACACTAATAATTTCCTGGTGCTGTTGGGAAGCATTGGAAAAAACCAAGGATGGCAGATGTAACATGGAGCTTATTGTGGGATCCGGAGAGTTAGACAAGACATGGTTCCGAGAAGCCTTGTTGGAGTAGGAGTTTAGAGGGCTTAGGTACATCAGGTAGATAAGGCTTGGAGGGTCTCTTGCTAACCCATGTATCCCAACTGATTGTCTAGTGGATCGATTACAACTTAGAGGGCAGCGAAAAGGTTTTTTGCCGAGTTCTTCAGTTTTCTCTTCGATAACATATCGGCGTGTTATCTTGTATTTGCATCTCTTTTTCCTACTCTTTTACATTTCATTTTACTGCTGTGTTGTCTTGATTATGGATTAGAGTAGCTTGTTTGTTTATCTACTCGCATTTACACTATCCCGCACTTAGTATTAAGTTAGTGTAAAATCTATTGAGCCGTAACTTTAATTTGGGGGTCTAAACAACTCTTGTATTTTTAACACATTTTCGAGCTTTCATATTTGTTAGACTAGCTTAAAACTATGTCTTGATTTTTTTTTAAAAATACACATTTTATAAATATAAAAATAAATAAATATTTTGATTTGATGATAAAAAGTAATTATCAAAAGCCAGTCTTATAAGTTGAAACTTAAACTATCTCTCAAAAAATAAAAAATAAAAAATGAAACTAATAATTTGGATTTTCTTTTTTGAATGAAAGTATTTAAACATGGCCTTTTCTGCAAAAAAAAAATAATAATAATAATTATTATTATTATTATAAAATTAAAAAAAAAAATGAAACAACGCACATTGAGAGTTGAGACTTTCTTTGAGAGGAAAGTTTTTATAACATATTTAACTTTATTATTTAAATTTTCTAAACAAATGAAATTGAAGGTATTTTGGGTGTAAAAAAGGGAGGAATCCAAATAGGAGAAGCCTCTTAAATAGTAGCATAGATAATAATCAGGAAACAAAGAAAGAAATGGTGGTCAAAGCAAAGATAATGATAAAGTGAGGGAAGGGATGAAGTGGGGGAAGATTAGAGGGGAAAAAAAAAAAGTAAACAAAGAAAAGAAACTAAATTCCCTACCACAACCGAAAGAATAAGATTGGAGAGGTTTGTATCTTGCGAGAAAGAAAAAAAAAGCACACAAGTTTGTGGCCTCCACTTTCTAAGACCACTGAGAAACAAAGAGAGATGATTTTATGTTATATTAACATAAAAGAATGCATGTGCTTATAACATTCACACACATTTTTTACATAAATTATAATGCTATGTTTATTAATTTTCTTAACAAAGACTTTGCTTATAACATATGTTTATAAAATTATTTTATTTTATGTTTATAATGACATATAAATTATATAAACATAAAAGAATACATAAAATAAAGGGATAAACCTATTTGGATCCCATTTTATTATTATAGTGCAAAAACTTTGATGACCAAAAATTATGAAAAGTTTATACTTTCCAAATTTGGGGATGGCCTAGGATGCCCTCCATCCTCAAATCTTCAGAGTATAAGCTGATTGTCATCAAACCCCATCATCCTGAAATTTGGAGAGTACAAGCTGATCTCTATCAAAGTACTTGTTCCTTACCCTACATCCTTAAACCTAGATTGTACAAGTTGACCACCATCAAATCTTTAATTTTGTTTTCAACTTTAAGCAACTTCATAGGAATACAAGTTTTTTTTCTTCTATTTTCTAATTTAAATCCAATCACCCCTTCCTTTTTCTCTCACTCCCTCTTTTTTCCTTCTTTAAAGTGGCAAACGGATTTCAAATAAGGCCATGGTTGCAATCGACACATTTGCCTAGTTGAAAAATCAAAATTAGGGGACTCCATTTGTACTCCATCAGGTTTATATCTTTTTAGTTCTTCAACACCCTGTCTTTTACATCCTTCCTTGTTATTTTTAGTGTTAATGATTGCCTTCTCCTTCCCAAGATCAAATTTTATATCAAATCCCCTTTATTTTTCTCATGGGTACGACTTGAGATGGTTCCCCTCTGTAAGATTTTTATATATAAATCTAAATTCATAGAAAGTCCTACATATATATATATATATATATCGGGCTTTATATTGTACATCTATATTACTTATAAATTTAAAATGTAATATTACTGGAATTATATTATGTTATATTAACATAAAAAGAATACATGTGATTATAACATACATACATACATAATATACTTTCTAAGGGTATATGTTGACATAAAATAAATTATAATGATATGAAATTTTAATTAGAATAATAAAACACATTTTTAACACAAATTAGAATGCTATGTTTATAAATTTTCTTTTAAAACACTTTGCTTATAACATATGTTTATAAAATTATTTTTAGTTTATGTTTATAATAACATATAAATTATATAAACAAAAATGAACACATAAAATAAAGAAACAAAACTATTTCCTATCTTACTATTTCAGTTTGACAATAAAAATTGTCAACTATGAAGAGTATATGTACAAAAAAATGTGTCCATTTGTTAAAATTGAATGATCTGTTAAAAACTCATATTGTATAATTTTATTATCAAATAAGTATTATTTTGTTTTGGTAAATGAAAAGGCTAAGATGACCAACTTGCATAGAAGTTCAACATGATGTTGCTAAGGCTAGTTATTATGGAGAACCATAACATAGAATGTCTAATATGGGTAGCGGCATTGTCATGCAAATGTGTAAACATAAAATATCACTTAAAAGGACCTTCTGAAGAAGATTACAATATATATATATATATATATATATATATATATATATCAATATCGACTCCATGCCCAAAACATTCTCTGTGCCTAAAAATTCCAAAGTTTAATCTCAAATTGATGTTATCTTTATATTTTTCTCCTTCTAACTTTATTAAATAGTAATTCTAAGAGTTAAGAGATTTGTAACTTAATTGACACCTCTTTATGTGCAAAATATTTGGGAATTTAGGAGAGAAAATGTTTAAGAAAAATAAATTATAATAGAAAATAAAGTTTTAAATGTCATTGCAACAGGTTACATTATAGGAGGTTCATGTAGTGTTTTTCAAGGACCCCTGGAGGAAATTCTAGATGGTGCCTCCTAAGATTGGTACATGAACCACAAAAATGAAAATGAAGTTAATATACACACACACATACTCAATACTTTAGTTACTAATTGTTAATTTCAGAAGTTAATAAAAAAATAAAAAATAAAAAAACATTTCTACAAAGTACAAATTAACTTCATTTTCAAATCGAAAAGTTTTAATCTTTTGTAAAGTGACATAAAAAATTGACTTAAAAAAAAATTAATGTTAGGGGATATTTAAATTGTGACGATTGGAAAATTTTGGCTATTAAAAAAAAATTTGAGGGGCATTTGAAAAATATTGAAGTCCTTGAGCACGCACCACGACGAAAAATATGTAAAAAGCCGGAGAAAATTGGCCTTTACCCCTTTCGCGCAAACTTTTCAGCAAAATGCCCATATTTTGAAACTATTTAAGAAAATGCCATTGTTTTGAAAATAGAGTTTTTAAAACTCGAGTTCCAATGAAAAACTCAATTTACCCAAAATCGAGTTACTTGAAAAAATTTACCTGAAACTCGAGTTCCATGTAAATTTTTTCAAATTTTTGCTTATAACTCGATTTTGGGCGAATCGAGTTTTAAAAACTCGATTTCCAAACAGGGGCATTTTCCTAAATAGTTTCAGAACAAGGGTAATTTTGCTGAAAAAATTGCGTGAAAGGGGTATTTTGCCATTTTGGCCCTAAAAAGCCTTTGAAAACTAAAATGACACTTAAAAAAAATAGAAGAAATAGAAAAATAGAGATGCACAAAGACATTCTCGTAATACACAAAATTCAACTACGTTTTATTCACAGTGGAAGTACATTATATTGATTGTTGAAGTGTTTATGTTGTAGTGAATTATATATGTTTTATACTCAGCAAAAAAAAAAAATATTGTAGTGAATTATTACAAAATTTTCCATGATATACAACTTTCGAAATTTTTATAATGGTTTAAATATATCAAAAGTTAAATTATAGTTTATCTCTTTATTTATTTATTTTTTTTTTGTCATTACTAAGCCTTAGAAGTGTTTTCTCTAGGCGGATGATAGTTGTGGGGGCCAGTCAATCAACAGGCCCGTTAAGGTCAGGATCGTTGGACCTGTGGCCCATCTGAGGATGCATATCCGTCCAAGAAGGCCAAGTCAGGTCATAAGGGTAATTGCCGAGGGGGGGGGGGTGGTAGTCAATATCACGAAAGTAGAGCTCCGTATTCGTCTGAGGACGCCATACTCCTCGGCAGTATGCGTCCGAGGACGATCAAGACGCGGTCTTGTTACAACCGGACCTCAGAATTATGTCACCACTGAAGATGGGATAACAGACCAAGGGTAAGAAAGAAAAGGCAAACAAATATCTATAACTACAGCTGCCTCCACATTAATTACCTCTCAACCAACTCTCTAACCGCATTAATGTGGAGGTGATACCTGAACAGTAAGGAGGCAGCCTTACAGCTGCCCATAGGAAGTTCCAGGAGGTGCTAGATAGGACAGAGAGAAACCCCCCGAACCCAACCTACACGTGTGTGATGAGGATGGAACACAGAGGGTGGTATATAAACTGAAAGAAGAACATGAAAAAGGGAGATCGGAACATAAGAGAAAGAAAGAAGCATAGACTGAGTAAGAGGAACGTGAAAAGCAAAAGAACTGTATCGATTACCAGAAAAGAATTGATTGTTGTGCCAGCTCTGCCTTCAATATACGTGAGGGTGAATCTTTTCGTTCCAAAAAAGTTAATCTAACTCATAATACCCACGCTCTAAAAATTATATTGTTTGGGCCTATTTACGTGCGAGCCTAGTATCATTTCGGGTCGTTACAAATCGAGTCCTTACAATTTCTACTTTTCGACTCCTCAGGAGAGAAGGTGGATTTTGACGTCATAAGCCCATACCTATGCGTGTTTTGGGGCATGCCCCTGACGCTTCAGCATCCCGATTTTGGCAGCATTAAATTTTGGCAATGCCTTTGTCTCCCACGTTCGACGGTGAGATTTAAATCAAACGACAGAGGGCCTCCCTTGTTTTGTGAGCGGGAACTTTACCGCTCACAATAGTAATTACCATTGATCCAAGGAAGGTCCAAACTTAGTTTTGTTTCTCTTTCCTCTCTATCGGTTGGGGAAAAAATCTTACTCCATTTCAAATCATTTCCACCACCACGCACTCTTGGCACGATAGTCATTCCACAAGTATAAGTACTTATAGAGTGTGGGGGCAAAAGCCGGGATTCAAGTATTTAGGAATAAGTTTTACACACATACACACTTAAATTAAGCTATAATAAAACTTTTATATTGTATAAAAGGAAAAAAAAAAAAATCATTTCCCCTTTAATTATGATTTATGAATGAATTGTTTAAGTGCTTCAATACAATAGTTCATGTCCTCCAATCATCCTAGCATGTTGTATATCAGTCCAGTGTATCACCTTGGTATCCTATGTAATAGTGTCCAATAAAGCTCTTTTTTCTAGCATGTTCTTTCTTCTTCCTTTTATTTCTCTCTATTAGGACTATACATTCCATGCAATAATTTTTTTTATTCTGCCTTGTAATAAAACTTTCAAACTTTTTACATGGCATGAGTTGCAAACACAACAACATCAAAGTAATTAATTTGAACCCACTTAAAAAAAAATTAAAACCCTACCTATCTTCAAAAACCAAAATAATTATAATAGTCTATATATATATATATATATATATATATATATATATCTCTAAAAACTGAAGCGTAATATTTATTATTGCTATGCTCCTATTAAACCACCTCATCCTCCACATCATCGCCACATCATTATTTTTTTCGTATTTATTTTTTATCTTTAATTTTTTTGACAATAATAAATATATAAATACATTGACTTTACAAATTCATCATAGAAGATTTTAACTTTACATATACATCTACTTTAATTTTAATGTTATAATTAAGTATTGCCTATACATATTCCTCTTAGACGGTTTTAATTTTGCATATAATTTTGCCCCTTTTATCTTCCGTTATTTTGGCTCTTCTTATTCTTATCCTCTTACAATAAATTTGTCACTTTCTCCCATTTTATACATATTTTTTTCCCACACAAAAAGGTTCTCTCTCTCTCTTTCAAAAAAAAAAATTCATTTTTCGTTTGATTTTTTATGAGGTTTGTACTCTCATTGTCTTATTATTGACTAATTCATATGTTTTCATTGATGCAAGTATTTTTTTTTTTATCATTTTATTTACAACACTAAATACTTTTAATGTTGTTGACCAGATTTGGAGAAAAATCATATTATAATATGTCCATAATTTGTGTTGTTGCTAGATTTTAGTTTATTTGGAAAACAGCAGGATAGTCTGGACAATATGATAAAGAACAGTTAGTGCAATTGAAGAAGATGATCATTGTACAGTTCCCTTTCATTGTTTGTAACTATTTTGTTTAACAAATTAGCACCAAGTTATGTATTTATTAGATGATGTTTTTAGATACTTAAGTAATTGTTTTAAGCATTTACGAATATTTTGTATTGCTTATCTTTCTTATCTCATTAGTGTGTTTTTTGAGATTTTTAAGTTCTTTATTTATCTATTCATTTTTCACATGTTCGATTAGATGTTAGGTTATATTATGACAAAATTAACACAATACTTCTTCTTTTTTCAAAAAAAAGTTTCTCTACTTTTTTCCCCTTTGTATTGTTAATTTTTTTTTTTTTTTTTAGGTTAAGAAAAAAGAGTTACAATCATTATGTATAAAGCTTTAACCAACAATTTTGCTTAGAATAGTAACATATTTCTGTTGTGTTACTTCAGAACCTTATTAAAATTTTGAATTTGATTATGCATTGAATATTTGGCTTGATCACATCACGTTTAAAATGTTTTACATATTCGGGAGAATGAATTTGACTTTGATGTGAGTTGTATTTTTCCCTTTCTTTTTTATTTGAGTTATAGTTTTGTTGAATTTTATTAATTTTTTTTTATATGTTTCTTGGTGTTTTTGATTGTACGGTAGAAAATTTTGGGTTTGAAAATGTTTGTTTAAAACTAAAAAAATAAGTTACAAAATTTATATACTTTTTAATGATACACAAAATTTTATAAGTAATTTTTATTAAAAAAAATAGTATTTTTTCTACCTTTTGAATTTCTGAAGAAAAAAAAATTGTATTGTTTTCATTTTTGTATGACAAAAATTATATAAATTACATTTGTGCTTGTCCCTATAATAACTGAAAATATGATTATGAAATACAATACTATTTATTAAATTAGTCCAAACTAAAAAAAAAATAAAATAAAAATAAAAAAATTAATGAGACCATCTAAAAATATTATCATGCTCAACATCTGGGATCCGAAAATTAATGAGACCATCTAAAAATATTATCATGCTCAACGTGTGGGATCCGCCACTAGTAATAATAAAAATCAAATCAAAAGATCTTGAAAAATTATATCTTTTATTGGTAAGAGTACACGCAACTGGTGGGTCTTAAATCCAAAATTGTGACCTTCACCTTGCTCTTACACTGGAAGAGATGCCATTTCAACTATAGTTCATTGGCATATGAGAAGTAATAGGAAATTAACCATCAATTGGAGTAGAAACAGAACACTGAGAGCTACAATTGAAGTAGATTACTAATATCTTTATGCTGTATCTCCCAGCTACGGTGCTTGAGGGCTAAGGACACTGCCATTACTTAGAAACTACCTCTACTAGTATATAAGTAAACAATGAAAATCAAAAGCACTTAAAAACAGATGTTGAAGAACCAGAAATGCAAAATGCTTTATATATACTCACTCGTTAGTATACAACTTCTGAAACCAAAAAAAAAAAAAAAAAATCAATTACAATGAAACAAAATGATTTACAAATGCAAAAAAAAATGTTTGCTACGTCTTAAGAAGCTTGTAGGCATGGTGATTCAGGCTTCATGGTGGCAACAATTAGGTTGTTTTGGTGGCACTGTGAGCTTGTGTTATTGATATTAAGTGACGCAGTGACCCTGATTTACCATTGGATCATTTTTTATCCCTATAAGAAATCGTCGTCATCCCTCCCAATTTACCATTGATATTATTTCCACTACATACTCTCACACTCACATAAGAACCAACCATGTTGAGAGATTTTGAGTAGATGGAGTGTGGAGGTCTTAAAACTATTTCTACTTGGAAACACTTTTTTGAAAAAAAAGAAGAAGAAGAAGAAGAAGAAGAAATTAGATTGGACTAGCTTAAAATTATGTCTTGATTTTAAAAGAGTAATGTTGTAGGCACAACGAACAACATTTTCACAAAAAATTCACAAAAAAAAATATATATATATATATATATATCTAAGTAAAAGGTTGGTTGTGTTATTGATATTAAGTGACGCAGTGACCCCGATTTACCATTGGATCATTTTTTATCCCTATAAGAAATCATTGTCATCCCTCCCAATTTACCATTGATATTATTTCTGCTACATACTCTCACACTCACATAAGAACCAACCATGTTGAGAGATTTTGAGTAGATGGAGTGTGAAGGTCTTAAAATTATTTCTACTTGGAAACACTTTTTAGAAAAAAAAAAGAAGAAGAAGAAGAAGAAATTAGATTGGACTAGCTTAAAATTATGTCTTGATTTTAAAAGAGTAATGTTGTAGGCACAACGAACAACATTTTCACAAAAAAATTCACAAAAAATAAAAAAAAAAATAATAATCTAAGTAAAAGGTTGGTTGTTCACAACAAATTCACAAAAAAAAAAAAAATCTAAGTAAAAGGTTGTTATTGATTTTTCTATGGACCCATCACTGTCACATTTTTTTACATGCCGTTAATTGTTTGATGCATAGGTTCTATTGTGAAAATATTATGCCTGTAAATTTTTTTTTTTTGGATGCAAGTGCCTGTAATTTTATTGTTTAAGAAAAACACACAAATTTTATCAAATAATTTTAATTACTACGTTGTGCCAATTTTTTATTCTTTATCTCAGTATCAAATAATAATAATAATAATTCAGTAATAATTTGGAAAATATTTTATTTTAATTAAAAAAGGTCAATTTGAATTTTTTTTTTTTTAATTGAGAGGGGGATATCCATTTTTTTAAAAATGACAAAAAGAAGAAAAAGAAAAAAAAAAAAAATCACCTTGTGAAGAATGATGCATAGCCCGTTATCACAAGTTCAAACAAATTCGAGGAATGATCTTTAGAACTAAACATGGAGCTCTCGCTCTTTCTTCAAACCTCTTCAAAACCCTCACACCCTTTCTCAATTCCTCTCCATTTTCTTCAATTCCCAAACCTAATTTCTCCACTCCCGCAAGACCCACTTCACTCATTGTACCACTACCACCACCATCAACCACAACAACAACAACAACAACAACCTCACAAATATTGATGATTTGTTAAAGGGTTTTAAAGAAAAATTGAACTTTAATCTTGTGCTTCAAATTCTGATGAACTATAGGCAGTTGGGTGGGATTAAGACCATGGAATTCTTTGCTTGGGCTGGAATGTAAATGGGTTTTCAGTTTGATGACTGTGTTGTTGTGTACATGGCGGGTTTCATAGGTACGACGAAGCTATTTGTTGAATCTAGTGTCTTTTGGTAACGGTGTTCTTACATAAAGGTTGTGTTTCATGTCGAACATTTTCGATTTGTATTAGGTTTTTAGGTAGGCAAGGGAGAGTTAGAGAAGCCCTTTGCTTGTTTCAGGAAATGGAATCACAATTTAGGTGTAAACCTGATAATCTTGTGGACAATAATATGCTCTATGTGCTTTGCAAGAAGGAAAGGTCTGAGGAACTAATTGATTTTGCACTAATGATTCTTAGGAGAATCGAATTTCCAGATACGTATTCTTATAGTAATATTCTTGTTGGTTTATGTAAATTTGGTAGGTTTGAGACTGCACATGATGTATTTGGTGAAATAGGTAGGGCTGGTTTAGTTCCTACTCGGTCTGCGGAGAACTTTCTTATTGGAGAGTTGTGTTCATTGAGTGCAAAAGGAGTTGTTGAGAAAGTTGTGAAAGATGCTCATAGACCCTTTACAATTTTAGTTCCAAATGTGGGTGCTAACAGTGGTGCTGTACAGCCTGCAGATGCAGTGTTTTGGGCAGTTCATGAGATGGGTTTATTACCTAGTACATTTGTTATAAAGCAGCTAATTTCAGAGCTCTGTTGATTGGGTAAAATGGAAGAAGCTGTTAAGTTGTTGAAACTTGTTGAGGGAAGGAAGCTGAGTTGTGTGGAAGAAGGTTACTCTATTGTCATACAGGCATTGTGTGAACACCGATCGGTAGAGGAAGCCAGCCATTTGTTTGGGAGGATGCTCTCCCAGGGCATGAAGCCAAAGTTGGTTATTTGCAATTCTGTTTTTTTCAATGCTATGCAAATTAGGGAATTTAGATGATGCTAAAAGGGTTTTTGAGATTATGAATAAGAAGAGATGCCTTCCAGATAATTTTACCTATTTGGCATTGATCCTTGCTCATGGTGAAGCTAGGAAATGGGAAGATGCTTATGGTGAAGCCAGGAATTGGGAAGATGCTTATTGATTGAGATGTTAGGACTGGGCTTATCTCCACATTTTCACACATATAGTTTAGTGGATAAACTTTTGAGGGATGATGCAAAGTTGGATTTGTTATTCAAATTGGAGCAGAAATTGGACTCCCAGATCTTGCAGAAGTTCTGTAAAGCAGGTGAACTAGGGGCTGCTTATGAAAGGCTAAAATCAATGCTTGAAAATGGTTTTTATCCACCAGTCTATGTCAAGGATGCTTTTGAACATGCATTTAAAAAGAGTGGAAAATAGAAGATGGCTCGTGAATTGCTAGAGAAGATTGAAAATGACTGCAAACCTGATGAGACAACCATCTCATAACCAGAATATTAGAGTACCTGCGTGCTTGTTCATTGCATCCACGTAGATATATCTGAATTTTCCAAATTTAAGCAACCCTTAAAGAACCAAGGTAACCTGTAGGCCTTGTTATTATTATTATTACTATTCAAATCTATTAGTACCAGCACTACTACTACTCGCTCATTTGTTCAAATCTATTGAATTTTGAATACATAGTTCACTCAAAATGAAAAGGACTAAAACAATTGAACCAAAAAACTTTTGACTTCATCCTTGTATTAGCTTGCACAGTGATAACCCCATCTCTTTCTGAGCACTTATATTCTATTTTTTGTTACTCCATCAATCTATCTTCTTTTACTATTATCTTTGATACCACAGTAAGCTACAGATTGAAACAGGATTACTACGACTGAAGTAGAAACAGAACACAAGTTAAACAAGGCTACAATTGAAGTAGATCACTATATCTATATCTTTAGGCTGCATCTGCCAGATACCCTGCTTAAGGGCTAAGGACACTGCCAAATTTAGAATCTACCTCTACTACTATATAAATGAACAATGAAAATTGAAAGCACATAAAAAACATTAAAAGGTGAATGACCAGAAATGCAAAATGCTTTATATTTACTGACTCATTAGTTTTCAACTTCTGAAACCAAAAAATAAAAAATCAATTACTATGAAGAAAAAAAATGATTTACAAATGCAAACAAAATGTTTGCTATGTCTCAATTGGCACAAACAGTAAAAGTGACGGGAGGTTGGCAACCCTTGATTGCCAAAGGATGGATCTGTTTGTAACATGTTCTCTCCACTGCAGCAGGGATGTCCTTTTCCTCTTTAGATGATGAAGAAGGAATAGGTATAAAACTCGGCAAAGCTGAAGGATGATGCTGGGATTGAGGCTTTACTCCAAGATACTTCTGATTTGAAACTTCAGATGATTCTTGAATGAATACATCTTTACACTCATCTGATTCTAGTAAAAAGAAGTGACTCAATAGCTCAGTAGCTGTCAACCTCTTCGCAGAATGCCTCACAAAGCAGCAACTCAAGAAGTTTTGGGCTGCTATTGAAATATGGTGTGGAATCGTCGGTGTTTCAGTAGCAATCCGAGAAAAAAGTTCAGATTTAGATGTATAAGCCCACGGTGGTTTTCCTGTCAACATCATCAGCACAGTACACCCAAGTGCCCAAATATCTGAAGGTGCTTCCTGAATTCCAAAAACCACCATCTCAGGAGAAAAGAACAAATGTGTGCCTTTGACACCACTACCATCTCTCACATTGTGCCTCTTTGCCAACCCAAAGTCTGCAACTTTAGGAATATACCCATTTACTGTAGGTACTAACAGGACATTGTGTGGCTTGATATCACAGTGAACAAATCCATGGTCATGCACTTGCTTCAATCCAGTCAGAATAGACCGAGTGCAATCCCTTACTAGAACCTCAGGCAACCCAGTACCAGAACCAGTTTTCTTGATGAAATCAAACAAGCTTCCTCCCGAAGCAAACTCAAGAAAAACGTTGTAGATGGAATCCCCAGAGCAGTCAGTTGTGATGTCTGATCCAAAACTTTGAACCACATTAGGACACCCTCTTAAAGCCTGAAGAACCAGTTCTTCCTTCATGAGTGAAGAAGGCGCAGAAGCAGCGTTTTCTGATTTTACAGCCATGATTGAAGGAAATCTCCAACAGGGTTCCTTTAATTTCGCAATGAAAACAGACCCAAATCCTCCACGGCCAAGCAATTGACCTCTGCACCAAGATGGTGATCCATAACCCGTAGAAACCTCACCGCCCGCACTGAAGTCCTCTTTGGTTCGCTTCATCCCTCCCACGATACAACCAAAAGATTCTGAATTTCGATTAATTGTGCAACAATGGTAGAAAGTTGTATCAAGTAGTGGGTTCGAAGAGAAACAAGAAGTGGATTATAGAAAATAGTAACTTTGCTGATAATGGTAGGAGAAAAAAAAAAAATTAGTTTCTAGAAGTGGGTTTGAGGAGAAATAGAAGTGTTCTTGTTTCAGATCATACGGAGCCAAACAGAGAGAGAGTAATTTGATGCTTATTATCAACGCAGAGTATATATGTAAGTCGGTTTAAGGGCTGGAGTTAACGGTCTGATAATTTCAAACTCGAAGTACTCAGAATCTGTTTCAGGAACTCCACATCAGCATCAGCACCTAGTTCGTGTTTCTAAGCCCAATAAAAAAAGTGACACGTGTTTTAAGACAAATATACCCCTCCCTGAAAAATTTGAAACCCCCGCCTTTAACACCACTATCCTTCTCTGTTTCGGAAACTTTTATTTTTTATTTTAAATTTTAAATAGCTAATAAGAATTAGTTTCCGAAAACCGCCGTTGCTTTTTCTAAACGCTAAAACTAAACAAAGTCGGTCCCAGAACTAAAAAAAGCCTAATAAAAATGTAGGTAATTGTAAAATTTTTGTATTTATTTTTTACGTTAGTAAATAAATTAATTATAAAATCATGATTTCCACGTTTTTAAAAAAACAAAAAAATTAAAGCTAGACTATATGTTAATAGTAAGGAAAAATAAATATAAAAACAAGCATTATAAATTTGAATTGTGAAATTAATTGAAAAAATATAGGTAATTTTACAATTTTTATATTTATTTTTACATTAATTAATTATAGAATTAAACCCCTCATCTTTTTCTCTCTTTTTTTGGTTCTTTTAAAAAAAGAAAAAAGTAATTTTAAAAGCTATTAATTAATGAGTGGCAGAATCAGGATTTTAATTCAAATGGGCAAAATTTAAATACTATTTTTAAAAAGACGAAAACAAAAACAATTATATACCAATTCTTTTAGAACATGACTTGGACTCATTATTATACTCATGATTTTCCATAATTTCAATTACGTACAAATATATATTTCATTTTGAAACAAAAATAACCAATTCATAATTACCAACAATTAAACTACGAGATTAATCTTTTTTTGATAACAAGAGATTAATCTAACTACATTAAATTTAGATATCTAATTTTATTCTTTAAAATGTAGATATTTAAAGTTGTATACATGTATTGCTTTGACTGCTTTTAAATAATGTGTACAATTCAACTTTTTTTCCTTCTCTATTCTTCAAAGTATTAAATTTGGGTTCGTAGTAGAAACCTAGACCTAGAGTTTGAAATAAAAATGTCTCAATGATGGAAGAGAAAGAAGATAGTTGAGGTATAGTAAAAGGATATTAGTTAGTTTTTTTTTTTTTTTATATTAAAATATTAAAATACAAGACCCACCATTGAATATTTAGAAAAAAAAATTGGGATAAACGTTTTCCATGAATAGTAGTGATATGCTTAAATCTAGACTTGATAGAAGTTTCTATTTTAAACCAATACGATGTAGCATTGTTTAACTGTGGAGTAAATCCTTCAATGAGTGTAACCTTTTTTCTCTTTTTTCGGGTAACAAAGCTTTTTTAGGAGAAATTATAATATTCTTGTGTTGGACCACGTCACTTTTTCACAATTCCACTAAAAGACTTTCACATGTTTAAAACTGTTAACTCAGTAGTTAGATTTTATTTAATAAATTTTACTGTTTCAATTGAGTCAATTTTAAATAGGTGAAAATCTCCATCTCTATTTGGGTAATATAGAGTTATAGGTGCTTGCTGGTGACGTAGATGGAGTTTAACGGTAGTTGATTGTGGGGGTTTTGTTTAAGGGGTTATAAAAAGAGAGCTGCTTAGCTGCAATTTCTTCATAGACTATATGACATCTTTTATTTTTAAAAGTGTCACGAAATTTTTAAGTGTATCTTTGATAGTAATAGGCATTTACGTAGAAATACACTAATACTTTCCTGGTGCCATTCAAACAACACAACTCCATAATATCAAAGAAGACATCCATTTATGTATTTTTATCAATTATTTTCCTCCATGACAGTTGAAGAACCATTGGGGGAAACTTATATTTAGGTAAGGTCCCTTGATTGAGCAACATACTGAGCAAAAAATATATCATGATTTCCTAAAGCAAAAGGGATCGATAATGATCGTACACCCCTATGCACAAACCATACTAAAAACTCTAATTTTTTTATTATTATAAAATAAATCTGTAAGAACCAAGTATAAGACCTATGGGCCTTGGATTACTTTGGGCTCACAATCTATTTGTAGTGGGTTTGAAGATTTCCTACTATGGGTCGTTCTCGGCAGAGAGACTCAAAGCAACGCCCAGTTGATATTCACTCCTTCACTCTTTTCCCTCAAATTTTCTGAACCCTTTCTTCTCCCAACTTTCTTCTATTTATAGCCAAGGTTAGTGGGAAGATTATGATTACAGCCACCGTTTGTGCTTTTGAAGGTCCAATATTATTTGATTTAAGTGGATGTTTAGGTGAGAGGGCGGTGCTGCATTTATGATCTTGGAACTTGATTTCAGCTGGATCGATTATGCTCGGAAACTCAGTCTCCCGTGCATACCTCATTTTCCCGGGAAAGATTCATATACTTGTCCGGGAACGTTTGACCGATCACCTCTTGGAACTTAATGCCCAACACTTGTCTGTGTATTTATGGAAGCACCAGGGAGGGCGCAGGATGACTGGACCTTTCTACTGGGCCTACGCCCAAAGCCGGTATGGGACTAGGCCCAGGGCCTGTATGGGCCTGGAATCCCCGCGCTGTACGATTGGGACTGGGCCCGAGGCCTGTATAGGCCTGAGATCTTGGTGCCGTACAATAGCCCCCCCTTGATTCATACTCGGTCGCCGAGAGGAATCAAGGAGCTGTCTGGGCCTTTTGACCTCGGGAGTCTTTTAGCCTGGGACTTATGACTGTTACTTCTTATTAATATTCATCTCAAAAGACGCACCGTTTCGCGGCGCCAGACGCAGTCGTCATTATTGTCTGACGGCTCGTGAACCGAAGCGGCGCGCGGATTGGTTACGCTTGGCATTCGCTGGGTCGCTCGTAAACTGTGCCCATTTACTGCTTGATTAAGCGCTTCTTCTTCCCCCATTTCTTTTTGGCTCTATAAATAGTCTCCCTTTGAACACCATTCTATTTTTCCTTCACCTCTGATCTTTAGAGCTTTTTCTCTGCCGATCACATTTCTGTGCGCTTACTTACCCAGTGTTCTTTTCCTCCTTAGAACCCAAAGTAAGTTTTTCTTCCCCTTCCTGTTCCTTCAGCTTTTATTTCTTTGAGTTTACTTCTGTAGTTTTAGGCGTTATAGATGGGTTACTCTTACCTTCTAGAATCCCCGGCTGCTTTGGCCACCTTTAGGAATAAATTTAACATTCCCGATGACGTGGATGTGGCTTACTGCCACGAGAGTGATATTGAACTCCACCGAGGGCAGGGTACAGCCTTCTTTCCTTTGATGTCCATTTTAGAAGGTGGGGTCAGGTTCCCCGTAGATCCCCTCTTGATAAACACACTCACTTACTATGGGCTGTGCCCCGACCAGCTTCCCCCCAACTTTTACCGGGTAGTTAGTTGTGTCAGTAAGTTGAACCACACCTTTAACTTACAGCTAGATCACCATGACATTAACCAAATGTATAGGCTTTGTGGGAGCAAAGCCACCGGTTATTACCTAAAGACAAGAGATGCACGGGTACGGCTGATATCATGCCTACCTGATTCAAACAGGAACTCCGCCGGGGAGTTCGTTAGGGTGCGCGGCAAATGGTTTGCCGGGGAGATCCCTTGCCCCCTTACGCAGCGTGAAGTGAGTTCGTACCATCCCCTTCATATAACTGCTTCCCTCCACCTCTCCTTTTCTTCTTATTGGAGTAAAAAGAACTTTATTATTGTAGACTAATGTGTCACCTGATCTTTTGCAGACGGCAAAGTGTTTGGGCAGGACCTCAGAGCCGTCCACGCCAAAGACTTAAACTTCGTCCTCCGTTCTGAGATATACGTGCATTGGGACGGACAACTCCGGGCCTCGCACTTGATCCTCGGAGTGGATCCGGTTTATTCTACTTGGCAGCCTTTCAAGCAGGCACTGATAGTTGACAGCCCCCTGCTATCGTATATAGACGTCCGGTACGTAAATTTTTTGCCGCCGAATCTTACAACCGGGGAAGCAAGGGAATTTGGTCGGCGGTTTACTTGCGCGGACGAGCTAGCTCCTTTGCGAGACGAATCCGCGGAGCAAGCATCCCGGCGCCTCAGGGAGATAGCCCACGAAGCCATACAGCAAGAAGGCCAAGCGCAAGAGCAGCCCATTCCCGAGAATCCAGCCGCCGTGCCTCAACAACAAGTGATAGAAGCGGCTGCCCTGCTAGCTGAAGCTATCCAGCCTAGGGGAAGGATGGTATCCAGGAAGGTGATGTCAATAGAACGGTTCGTGCCCAGTACCCGGCAATCCAATCAGCCACCGCCTTCCCAGAGCCGGGGTCAAGCGCCTCAGCCTTCACCCTCCACGCAGGCCGGACGTGCCCGAAAGAAGCAAAAAGTTACCGATCAACCTTCCACGGGCCCGGGAGATGCTGCTGCCCAGACTCCTCCCCGTCCAACAGGTGGCATTGTTATCCGCGAGCCGCCAACCGAAGCTGGCACGGGGGGCACGTCCTCCTCCCAAGTGGCTCCAGCGTGGGAGCCAAAGATCCTTCTGGACGGCAAGCCATTGCCCTCAACCGCCTGCATTCGGATGTGGGATAAAGGCGAGGGCGGCCGTATTGCCCAATCTTTGGCCGAAGCTCTCCAGCTTCCCGAGGACGTGCA
Organism: Quercus lobata; assembly: GCF_001633185.2. Lineage (NCBI taxonomy): Eukaryota > Viridiplantae > Streptophyta > Magnoliopsida > Fagales > Fagaceae > Quercus > Quercus lobata. The sequence continues at coordinate 47,777,221 of NC_044913.1, forward strand.
TGCTTTCGAGGAAGGATCCGAGGAGTCCGTAGGGCGCCGGTTAGAGTGGCACGCCATTGCGGTAATTCTTTTGTCTATCTAGTCCTTCATACAGATTTCCTTTTGCTTCTTTTCTAACCTTTGTGCTTGCTAGGCTGCTCAAATGGCCCACATTGTGGCTACTCGGGCACGAGAGCTTGCCGAGGAGAACGAGCGCGAGAAGGATGCGCGGGAGGCGGCGGTGAAAACGGCTAAGGAAAAGCTGAAGGCCGCTGAGTCTGCTGAGAAAAAGGCTGCAACTGCAGAGAAGAATCGGTCCCTGGCCGAGAAAAGGTGCGCGGAGCTCCTAACTCAGCAGAATGAGACGGAGGTTAAGCTAGCCCAAGCCATCAGCCTTAACACCTCCAACGCCGAGGAGATTACCGACCTCAGGGCAGGCTTGGCTGCCGCGGAGCAAAAATGGTACGATGTCAGCTTTGCTGATGCCGAAAACTCCGTAGAGCCGGTGGTTGCTCAGGCTCGGAATATGGGTTTTGAGGCCGGGTGGTTTGCCGCTCTCCAAGCAATGGGAGTTCCTGAGGATTCGCATCTAAGAGACCCCGGCCAAATTCCATTCCCGAGCCCCGCTCCTGCTGCTCAGGATGCCCCGGTGGCTATTGACGAGGAGGAGACGGCCAGTATGAGGGAGCTGGTTGAGCAAATCGATGCCCACGCCGAGCCCGAGGAAATGGAAGCCACCAGTATCCCGACTGTGCAGGAGCTTCTCGGTGAGGATCCGCCTTTTCCCTTGACCGTCCAGCAGGGAGCGACACCGCCGACCCAACCTCCCAGCTAATTTTACTTTTATTTGCTTGCTTATTTTTATTTTATTAGTTTTATTTGCTTATGTCACCGGGATGTGGTGACCGAACAATTGCTTTATTTTGTTGGTTTTATTTGCCCACGTCACCGGGATGTGGTGATTGCACAATTGCTTTATTTTGTTGGTTTTATTTGCCCACGTCACCGGGATGTGGTGATTGCGCAATTGCTTTATTTAATTAGTAGTCCGTTTTCTTTTTCCGTTTCAATTTGTCGAGTGAGTTTATATCTATTTATGTGTTTTGCTTGAATCACGCCAGTGCTATGGCTGCTTAATAGAATGGTACCCCCGAGAACCTGTTGTGCGGCGCTTTGTGTAATTTGAGAGTGCTATTTGACTTAGTATTTGTAAAAAGGGTTAGGTTTTTATCAGGCTTTGGTGAACCGGGAATCGTGCTTTCGTCTTAAGAGTATTCGCTTGTTAGGTTTACGCCTGTTCGGAAATTTGAGTTTAACCGAGAACCAGGTTTCTGTCCTAAGGGATTTGTTTGTAGGTTTCCACCTGCTCGGCGATATTGACCGAGTCGAGGGTCAGGTTTCTGTCCTTAGAGATTTATTTGTAAGGTTTCCACCTGCTCGGTAATATTGATTGAACCGAGGGTCAGGTTTCTGTCCTTAGAGATTTATTTGTAAGGTTTCCACCTGCTCGGCAATATTGATTGAACCGAGGGTCAGGTTTCTGTCCTTAGAGATTATTTGTAAAGTTTCCACCTGCTCGGCGATATTGATCGAGCCGAGGGTCAGGTTTCTGTCCTTATAGATTTGATGGTGATTCTCTCGGCGTGCGGTCAAGGAGTAAAAAACAGCATATACAAAAGGATTCATCATGCTTTTAATTTCAATGGAATACAAGTTCTGGCTTACACCGATGATTATGCGTAGAATTTCTTCAAGTTGTTGGCGTTCCATGGTCGGGGGAGCGGCCTCTCGTCAAGGTCTTCCAAGTAATAAGCCCCTGCACCCGCAATGGCTGTGACTATGTATGGTCCTTCCCAACTCTGAGCGAGCTTCCCTGCAGCCATGTCCCGCATGTTCCCTACTACCCGTCTTAAAACTAGTTCCCCGGCACTGAATTCCCTGCTTTTCACGTTTCGGTTGTACCTTTGGGCCAGCTTCTGCTGATACTCGGCAACACGTACGGTCGCGGCCTCCCTGCATTCTTCTAGCCAATCCAAGTGTTCCATCATCAGGTCGGCGTTCTGTACGGGGTCAAACCCGGCAACCCGTGCACTGCATAAGCTCACCTCGGTTGGTATTACTGCTTCTGAGCCGTATGTCAGGGAAAATGGGGTTTCACCCGTGGATCTCCTGGGGGTCGTACGGTAGGCCCACAATACACTGGGTAGCTCTTCCGCCCATCTTCCCTTCGCCCCGTCCAACCTTTTCTTGAGCCCATTCAAAATAGTCTTGTTTACCGCTTCAGCTTGGCCGTTGCTTTGTGGGTACGCCGGGGTTGAATACTTGTTCTTGATGCCAAGCTTACTACAAAAACTCCGGAAAGCATTACTGTCGAACTGCAGCCCATTGTCCGATACTAGCGAATTCGGCACCCCAAACCGTGTAACTA